>NC_052307.1:83999353-84054353 GCF_016432855.1 Salvelinus namaycush
TAAAAATAGACCTAAGTGATTGCTCCCACAGAGTGTTCTTTTGAGCGATGCAAGCAGAAATGTAAGAAGAGTTTTGTCAGGGTGAGTGGCTCATAGGTTTTTAAGAGGCGTATGACATTTAAGATGATTTGTGTGGTTTTGCAGCACAACTGTCCTGTGGGGAATGTGGACTTGCAGGGGAGGACAGCTCTACACGACGCTGGTGAGAAACAGTTTGGATCCTTCTCCCCTCCTCTCCCCTCCTCTCCTCTGTCATTACAGTAGATGCCTTTCACTTCTCTACTTTCTCTAATTTGGTGTAATGAGCTACCCAAGAGATCCTAATGAACACTGGCAGACAGATGTACACACCAGAGTCGGTACAGAGATGTGCTTTGAATAGACGATTGATGACCCAATGCAGTATTACACTGTATGACATTCACTTCACATACTATCATGACAGGTTCCAGATAGATTGATAGGAACATGATAGGTTCCTGATAGATTGATAGGAACATGATAGATTGATAGGAACATGATAGGTTCCTGATAGATTGATAGGTTCCTGATAGATTGATAGGAACATGATAGATTGATAGGAACATGATAAATTGATAGGAACATGATAGATTGATAGGAACATGATAAATTGATAGGAACATGATAGGTTCCTGATAGATTGATAAGAACATGATAGATTGATAGGAACATGATAGGTTCCTGATAGATTGATAGGTTCCTGATAGATTGATAGGAACATGATAGATTGATAGGAACATGATAGATTGATAGGAACATGATAGATTGATAGGACATGATAGGTTCCTGATAGATTGATAGGAACATGATAGATTGATAGGAACATGATAAATTGATAGGAACATGATAGGTTCCTGATAGATTGATAGGAACATGATAGATTGATAGGAACATGATAGGTTCCTGATAGATTGATAGGAACATGATAGATTGATAGGAACATGATAGGTTCCTGATAGATTGATAGGAACATGATAAATTGATAGGAACATGATAGGTTTCTGATAGATTGATAGGAACATGATAGAATGATAGGAACATGATAGAATGATAGGAGCATGATACAATGATAGGAACATGATAGAATGATAGGAACATGATAGGAACATGATAGGAACATGATAGAATGATAGGAACATGATAGAATGATAGGAACATGATAGATTGATAGGAACATGATGGAATGATAGGAACATGATAGGAACATGATAGAATGATAGGAACATGATAGAATGATAGGATCCTGATGGGTTGATAGGAACATGATAGAATGATAGGAACATGATAGAATGATAGGAACAAGATAGAATGATAGGACATGTAGGAACATGATAGAATGTAGGAACATGATAGAATGATAGGATCCTGATGGGTATAGGAACATGATAGAATGATAGGAACATGATAGAATGATAGGAACAAGATAGAATGATAGGAACATGATAGGAACATGATAGAATGATAGGAACATGATAGAATGATAGGATCCTGATGGGTTGATAGGAACATGATAGAATGATAGGAACATGATAGAATGATAGGAACAAGATAGAATGATAGGAACATGATAGGAACATGATAGAATGATAGGAACATGATAGAATGATAGGATCCTGATGGGTTGATAGGAACATGAAATGGACTGTGGAATTTGACAGTATAGGTTGTGTCAAGGTTGATTTTCACTCGCACAAACATTTCCATCGGGGTGGGGTGGGGGGGGGGGGCTTGGTCGAGGCGAAGAACATTTAATAGGCTAAAACGCTAATTAACGCTGAGCTACAGTATATCCCCTTAAGACACGTCTGCTCTTCAGTAATATGATCAGATTTTCTTGAATGTGCTCCACTCCCGATGCTTGAAGAGATGATTTACTCTGATAGAAGTGTCCTGTCAATACTACATGAGCCCAATATGGGCTGAGCAAAGTCCTTAAAGGCAAATATGAACACAAGCACCCCATTCTGTCTCTTTGTAGTGCTGTACAACAAAACCGCCAGTACATTGGAATCCCATATAGATTCACCTGTTGCACACACGTTTATCCTTACCCTACCTCTGCATGCGAGATGTAAACCTGCCAGGGTGAACGCCTGCTGCACAGGATTGATTTCTCATTACTATGCCAGTCCCGTACTGAGCTCTGTGTTCATTACTGTACCAGTCCCATACTGAGCTCTGTGTTCATTACTATACCAGTCCCATACTGAGCTCTGTGTTCATTACTATACCAGTCCTCTACTGAGCTCTGTGTTCATTACTATACCAGTCCAATACTGAGCTCTGTGTTAATTACTATACCAGTCCCATACTGAGCTCTGTGCTCATTACTATACCAGTCCCATACTGAGCTCTGTGTTCATTACTATACCAGTCCAATACTGAGCTCTGTGTTCATTACTATACCAGTCCCATACTGAGCTCTGTGTTCATTACTATACCAGTCCCATACTGAGCTCTGTGCTCATTACTATACCAGTCAAATACTGAGCTCTGTGTTCATTACTATACCAGTCCCATACTGAGCTCTGTGTTCATTACTATACCAGTTCCATACTGAGCTCTGTGTTCATTATTATACCAGTCCTCTACTGAGCTCTGTGTTCATTACTATACCAGTCTCATACTGAGCTCTGTGTTCATTACTGTACCAGTCCTCTACTGAGCTCTGTGTTCATTACTATACCAGTCCTCTACTGAGTTCTGTGTTCATTACTATACCAGTCCCATACTGAGCTCTGTGCTCATTACTATACCAGTCTCATACTGAGCTCTGTTCATTACTATACCAGTCCTCTACTGAGCTCTGTGTTCATTACTATACCAGTCCCATACTGAGCTCTGTGCTCATTACTATACCAGTCTCATACTGAGCTCTGTGTTCATTACTGTACCAGTCCTCTACTGAGCTCTGTGCTCATTACTATACCAGTCTCATACTGAGCTCTGTGTTCATTACTGTACCAGTCCTCTACTGAGCTCTGTGTTCATTACTATACCAGTCCTCTACTGAGCTCTGTGTTCATTACTATACCAGTCCTCTACTGAGCTCTGTGTTCATTACTATACCAGTCCCATACTGAGCTCTGTGTTCATTACTATACCAGTTCCATACTGAGCTCTGTGTTCATTACTGTACCAGTCCTCTACTGAGCTCTGTGTTCATTACTGTACCAGTCCTCTACTGAGCTCTGTGTTCATTACTGTACCAGTCCTCTACTGAGCTCTGTGTTCATTACTGTACCAGTCCTCTACTGAGCTCTGTGTTCATTACTATACCAGTCCTCTACTGAGCTCTGTGTTCATTACTGTACCAGTCCTCTACTGAGCTCTGTGTTCATTACTATACCAGTCCTCTACTGAGCTCTGTGTTCATCATTTTATTTGGCAAGATCCTGGAATTATTCAGGCTTTGCTGTCCATTTATTTGATGGTGTGAAATAATGATGGTTTATCTTTGTGTGTCCAAGTGATGGCAGGCTGCTCCTCTAGCGTCAAACTACTGTGTGACAGCGGGGCATCTGTAAACGCAAGTGATTTTGTGAGTATTGATGTCCAATTCATTCACACCTCTTGATCTATAGTGTAGAAAAGTCAACATTTTATTTTGTAAGTTGGGTCACTTGCACAGCAATTCAACTGAAAATCTCTCACTGTCTTGATTGTGATAAAATATATATTTCAATGCACTTGTACTGCCAGGGTTTAGGTTTAGTGAGAAGAATACCATTGTGGTGGGCAAATATGAACACTCAGTCACACATCCATTCTGTCTCTTTATGTGAACACACAGTCACACATCCATTCTGTTTCTTTATGTGAACACACAGTCACACATCCATTCTGTCTCTTTATGTGAACACAGTCACACATCCATTCTGTCTCTTTATGTGAACACACAGTCACACATCCATTCTGTCTCTTTATGTGAACACACAGTCACACATCCATTCTGTCTCTTTATGTGAACACACAGTCACACATCCATTCTGTCTCTTTATGTGAACACACAGTCACACATCCATTCTGTCTCTTTATGTGAACACAGTCACACATCCATTCTGTCTCTTTATGTGAACACACAGTCACACATCCATTCTGTCTCTTTATATGAACACAGTCACACATCCATTCTGTCTCTTTATGTGAACACAGTCACACATCCATTCTGTCTCTTTATGTGAACACAGTCACACATCCATTCTGTCTCTTTATGTGAACACACAGTCACACATCCATTCTGTCTCTTTATGTGAACACACAGTCACACATCCATTCTGTCTCTATGTGAACACACAGTCACACATCCATTCTGTCTCTTTATGTGAACACACAGTCACACATCCATTCTGTCTCTATGTGAACACAGTCACACATCCATTCTGTCTCTTTATATGAACAGTCACACATCCATTCTGTCTCTTTTTATGAACACAGTCACACATCCATTCTGTCTCTTTATGTGAACACAGTCACACATCCATTCTGTCTCTTTATGTGAACACACAGTCACACATCCATTCTGTCTCTTTATGTGAACACACAGTCACACATCCATTCTGTCTCTTTATGTGAACACACAGTCACACATCCATTCTGTCTCTATGTGAACACAGTCACACATCCATTCTGTCTCTTTATGTGAACACAGTCACACATCCATTCTGTCTCTTTATGTGAACACAGTCACACATCCATTCTGTCTCTTTATGTGAACACAGTCACACATCCATTCTGTCTCTTTATATGAACACACAGTCACACATCCATGCTGTCTCTATGTGAACACACAGTCACACATCCATGCTGTCTCTATGTGAACACACAGTCACACATCCATTCTGTCTCTTTATAATGCTTTACAACAACTCCAATACACTGTAATTATTCATCACATATAGATTACACCTGCTGCTCTATGTTTATCCTTAACGAACTACTGTAGTAATGAGCTAATCATCACAGCCGTGAATCACTAGCTCTGTTCTCTCTGTCTGTGTGTGTGTACTGCAGGATGGGCGGACACCTCTGGTGCTGGCTACCCAGATGTGCCATCCACACATCTGCCGGCTGCTGTTGGAGCGAGGGGCCGACATCGCCATCCGTGACAAACAGAACAAGTAAGCTGGTCCACCCAGGGTCCACAAAGCATCACAGCTAGCTACTAAATGAAATGTATTCAAAGCTTCACTTGTTATTCACTCAGTGTTTATTGATGGGGTTCAGTTACAGTGTGTATTGATGTTGTTCAGTTACAGTGTGTATTGATGGGGTTCAGTTACAGTGTGTGTATTGATGGGGTTCAGTTACAGTGTGTATTGATGGGGTTCAGTTACAGTGTGTATTGATGTTGTTCAGTTACAGTGTGTATTGATGTTGTTCAGTTAGTGTGTGTATTGATGGGGTTCAGTTACAGTGTGTATTGATGTTGTTCAGTTACAGTGTGTATTGGTGGGGTTCAGTTACAGTGTGTATTGGTGGGGTTCAGTTACAGTGTGTGTTGGTGGGGTTCAGTTACAGTGTGTATTGATGGGGTTCAGTTACAGTGTGTATTGATGGGGTTCAGTTACAGTGTGTATTGATGTTGTTCAGTTACAGTGTGTATTGATGTTGTTCAGTTACAGTGTGTATTGATGTTGTTCAGTTACAGTGTGTATTGATGTTGTTCAGTTACAGTGTGTATTGATGTTGTTCAGTTACAGTGTGTATGATGGGGTTCAGTTACAGTTGTGTATTGATGGGGTTCAGTTACAGTGTGTGTATTGATGGGGTTCATTACAGGTGTGATTGATGGGGTTCAGTTACAATGTCTATTGATGGGGTTCAGTTACAGTGTGTATTGATGGGGTTCAGTACAGTGTGTATTGAGGTGTTCAGTTACAGTGTGTATGGTGGGGTTCAGTTACAGTGTGTATTTATGGGGTTCAGTTACAGTGTGTATTGATGGGGTTCAGTTACAGTGTGTATTGATGGGGTTCAGTTACAGTGTGTATTGATGGGGTTCAGTTACAGTGTGTATTGATGGGGTTCGTTACAGGTGTGTATTGATGGGGTTCAGTTACAGTTGGGTATTGATGGGTTCAGTTACAGTGTGTATTGATGGGGTTCAGTACAGTGTGTATTGATGTTGTTCAGTTACAGTGTGTATTGATGTTGTTCAGTTACAGGTGTATTGATGTTGTTCAGTTACAGTGTGTATTGATGGGTTCAGTTACAGTGTGTATTGATGGGGTTCAGTTACAGTGTGTATTGTGGGTTCATTACGTGTGTATTGATGGGGTTCAGTTACAGTGTGTATTGATGGGGTTCAGTTACAGTGTGTATTGATGGGGTTCAGTTAGTGTGTATTGATGGGGTTCAGTTACAATGTCTATTGATGGGGTTCAGTTACAGTGTGTATTGATGGGGTTCAGTTACAGTGTGTATTGATGGGGTTCAGTTACAGTGTGTATTGATGGGGTTCAGTTACATGTCTATTGATGGGGTTCAGTACAGTGTGTATTGATGGGGTTCAGTTACAGTGTGTATTGAGGGGTTCAGTTACAGTGTGTATTGATGGGGTTCAGTTACATGTCTATTGATGGGTTCAGTTACAGTGTGTATTGATGGGGTTCAGTGTTACAGTGTGTATTGATGTTCAGTTACATGGTATTGATGTTGTTCAGTTACAGTGTGTATTGGTGGGGTTCAGTTACAGTTATGTGTCAGTACGTGTGATGATGGGGTTCAGTTAGTGTGTATTGAGGTTCAGTTACAGTGTGTATTGATGTTGTTCAGTTACAGTGTGTATTGATGTTTCAGTTACAGTGTGTATTGATGGGGTTCAGTTACCGTGTGTATGATGGGGTTCAGTTACAGTGTGTATTGATGGGGTTCAGTTACAGTGTGTATTGATGGGGTTCAGTTACAGTGTGTATGATGGGGTTCAGTTATAGTGGTGAATGATGGGGTTCAGTTATAGTGTGTATTGATGGGGTTCAGTTACAGTGTGTATTGATGGGTTCAGTTACAGTGTGTATTGATGGGTTCAGTTACAGTGTGTATTGATGGGGTTCAGTTTACAGTGTGTATTGATGGGGTTCAGTTACAGTGTGTATTGATGGGGTTCAGTTACAGTGTGTATTGATGGGTTCAGTTACAGTGTGTTTGATGGGGTTCAGTTACAGTGTGTATTGATGGGTTCAGTTACAGTGGTATTGATGGGGTTCAGTTACAGTGTGTATTGATGGGGTTCAGTTACAGGTGGTATTGATGGGGTTCAGTTACAGTGTGTATTGATGGGGTTCAGTTACAGTGTGTATTGATGGGGTTCAGTTACAGTGTGTATTGATGGGGTTCAGTTACAGTGTGTATTGATGGGGTTCAGTTACAGTGTGTATTGATGGGGTTCAGTTACAGTGTGTATTGATGGGGTTCAGTTACAGTGTGTATTGATGGGGTTCATTACAGTGTGTATTGATGGTGTGTCAGTTACAGTGTGTATTGATGGGGTTCAGTTACAGTGTGTATGATGGGGTTCAGTTACAGTGTGTATTGAGGGGTCAGTTACAGTGTGTATTGATGTTATCAGTTACAGTGTGTATTGATGGGGTTCAGTTACAGTGTTATGATGTTGTTCAGACAGTGTGTATGATGGGGTTCATTACAGTGTGTATTGATGGGGTTCAGTTACAGGTGTATTGATGGGGTTCAGTTACAGTGTGTATTGATGTGTTCAGTTACAGTGTTATTGATGGGGTTCAGGACAGTGTTATTGATGTGTTCAGTACAGTGTATTGATGGGGTTCAGTACAGTGGGTATTGATGTTGTTCAGTTACAGTGTGTATTGATGGGGTTCAGTTACAGTGTGTGTATTGATGGGGTTCAGTTACAGTGTGTATTGATGGGGTTCAGTTACAGTGTGTATGATGGGGTTCAGTTACAGTGTGTATTGATGGTTCAGTTACAGTGTGTATTGATGGGTTCAGTTACAGTGTGTATTGGGGGTTCAGTTACAGTGTGTATTGGTTGGGGTTCAGTTACAGTGTGTATTGATGGGGTCAGTTACAGTGTGTTATTGAGGGGTTCAGTACAGTGGTGTATTGATGGGGTTCAGTTACAGTGTGTGTATTGATGGGGTTCAGTTACAGTGTGGTATTGATGGGTTCAGTTACAGGTGTGTATTGATGGGGTTTAGTTACAGTGTGTGTATTGATGGGGTTCAGTTACAGTGTGTATTGATGGGGTTCAGTTACAGTGTGTATTGATGGGGTTCAGTTACAGTGTGTATTGATGGGGTTCAGTTACAGTGTGTATTGATGGGGTTCAGTTACAGTGTGTATTGATGGGGTTCAGTTACAGTGTGTATTGATGGGGTTCAGTTACAGTGTGTATTGATGGGTTCAGTTACAGTGTTATTGTGTTCAGTTACAGTGTGTATGATGTTTCAGTACAGTGTGTATTGATGGGTTCAGTTACAGTGTGTATTGATGGGGTAGTTACAGGTGTATGATGTTTCAGTACAGTGTGTATGAGGGGTTCAGTTACAGTGTGTATTGATGGGGTTCAGTTACAGTGTGTATTGATGGGTTCAGTTACAGTGTGTATTGATGGGGTTCAGTTACAGTGTGTATTGATGGGGTTCAGTTACAGTGTGTATTGATTGTTCAGTTACAGTGGTATTGATGGGTTGTTCAGTGTGTATTGATGTTATTCAGTTACAGTGTGTATTGATGGGGTTCAGTTACAGTGTGTATTGATGTTTCAGTTACAGTGTGTATTGATGTTATCAGTTACAGTGTGTATTGATGTTATTTCAGTTGTGTGTATTGATGGGGTTCAGGTACAGTGTGTATTGAGTTGTTCAGTTACAGTGTGTATTGATGTTGTTCAGTTACAGTGTGTATTGATGGTTCAGTACAGTGTGTATTGATGTTGTTCAGTTACAAGTGTGTATGATGTTGTTCAGTTACAGTGTGTATTGAGGGGTTCAGTTACGTGTGTATTGATGGGGTTCAGTTACAGTGGTAGATGGGGTCAGTTACAGTGGTATTGATGGGTTCAGTTACAGTGTGTATGATGGGGTTCAGTTACAGTGTGTATTGATGGGGTTCAGTTACAGTGTGTATTGATGGGTTCAGTACAGTGTGATTGATGGGGTTCAGTTACGTGTGTATTGATGGGGTTCAGTTACAGTGTGTATTGATGGGGTTCCGTTACAGTGTGTATTGATGGGGTTCAGTTACAGTGTGTATTGATGGGGTTCAGTACAGTGTGTATTGATGGGGTTCAGTTACAGTGTGTATGATGGGGTTCAGTTACAGTGTGTATTGATGTTGTTCAGTTAGTGTGTATTGATGTGTTCAGTTACATGTGTATTGATGTGTTCAGTTACAGTGTGTATTGATGGGGTTCAGTTACAGTGTGTATTGATGTTGTTCAGTTACAGTGTGTATTGATGGGGTTCAGTTACAGTGTGTATTGATGTTATTCAGTACGTGTGTATGATGTTATCCAGTTACAGTGTGTATTGATGTTATTCAGTTACAGTGTGTATTGATGGGGTTCAGTTACAGTGTGTATTGATGTTGTTCAGTTACAGTGTGTATTGATGGGGTTCAGTCACAGTGTGTATTGGTGGGGTTCAGTTACAGTGTGTATTGATGTTGTTTAGTTACAGTGTGTATTGATGTTGTTCAGTTACAGTGTGTATTGATGGGGTCAGTTACAGTGTGTATTGATGGGGTTCAGTTACAGGTGTGATTGATGGTTCAGTTACAGTGGTATTGATGTTTCGTTAGTGTGTATGATGTTATCCAGTTACAGTGTGTATTGATGGGTTCAGTTACAGTGTGTATTGATGTGTTCAGTTACAGTGTGTATTGATGGGGTTCAGTTACAGTGTGTATTGATGGGGTTTCAGTTACAGTGTGTGTGATGGGGTTCAGTTACAGTGTGTATTGATGGGTTCAGTTACAGTGTGTATTGATGGGGTTCAGTTACAGTGTGTGTATTGATGGGGTTCAGTTACAGTGTGTATTGATGGGGTTCAGTTACAGTGTGTATTGATGTGTTCAGTTACAGTGTGTATTGATGTTGTCAGTTACAGTGTGTATTGATGTTCAGTACAGTGGTATTGATGGGGCAGTTACAGTGTGTTTGAGGGTTCAGTACAGGTGTGTATTGATGGGGTTCAGTTACAGAGTGTGTATTGAGGGGTTCAGTACAGTGTGATTGATGGGGTTCAGTTACAGTGTGATTGATGGGGTTCAGTTACAGTGTTATTGATGGGGTTCCGTTACAGTGTTGTATTGGGGTTCAGTTACAGTGTGTATTGATGGGGTTCAGTTACATGTTATTGATGGGGTTCAGTTACAGTGTGTATGATGGGGTTCAGTTACAGTGTGTATTGATGGGGTTCAGTTACAGTGTGTATTGATGGGGTTCAGTTACAGATGTTATTGATGGGGTTCAGTTACAGTGTTGTATTGATGGGGTTCAGTTTCAGTGTGGATTGAGGGTTCAGTTAGGTGTATTGATGGGGTTCAGTTACATGTTATTGATGGGGTTCAGTACAGTGTGATTGAGGGTTCAGTTACAGTGTGTATTGATGTGTTCAGTTACAGTGTGTATTGATGTTGTTCAGTTTACAGTGTGTATTGATGGGTTTCAGTTACAGTGTGATTGTGGGTTCAGTTACAGTGGATTGATGTTCAGTTAGTGTGTATTGATGTTCAGTTACAGTGTGTATATGATGTTTTCAGTTACAGTGTGTATTGATGTATCAGTACAGTGTGATGAGTTATCAGTTACAGTGTGTATTGATGGGGGTTCAGTTACAGTGTGTATTGATGGGGTTCAGTTACAGTGTGTATTGATGGGGTTCAGTTACAGTGTGTATTGATGGGTTCGACAGTGTGTATATGATGGGTTCAGTTACAGTGTGTATGATGGGGTTCAGTATTAGTGTGTATTGATGGGTTCAGTTACAGTGTGTATTGATGGGGTTTCAGTACAGTGTGTATTGATGGGGTTCAGTTCAGTGTGTATTGATGGGGTTCAGTACAGGTGTATTGATGGGGTTCAGTTACAGTGTGTATTGATGGGGTTTCAGTTACAGTGTGTTATTATGGGGTTCAGTTACAGTGTGTATTGATGGGGTTCAGTTACAGTTGGTATTGATGGGGTTCAGTTACAGTGTGTATTGATGGGGTTCAGTTACAGTGTGTATTGATGGGGTTCAGTTACAGTGTGTATTGATGGGGTTCAGTAGTGGTTATGTGTTCAGTTACAGTGTGTATGATGTTGTTCAGTTACAGTGGGTATTGATGGGGTTCAGTTACAGTGTGTATTGATGTGTTCAGTTACAGTGTGTATTGAGGGGTTCAGTTACAGTGTGTATTGATGTTATTCAGTTACAGTGTGTATTGATGTTATCAGTTACAGTGTGTATTGATGTTATTCAGTTACAGGTGTATTGATGGGGTCAGTTACAGTGTGTATTGATGTGTTCAGTCAGTGATGGGGTCAGTACAGTGTGTAGTGGGGTTCAGTTACAGTGTGTATTGATGTTGTTAGTTACAGTGTGTATTGATGTTGTCAGTTACAGTGTGTATGATGGGGTTCAGTTACAGTGTGTATTGATGGGGTTCAGTTACAGTGTGTATGATTGTTCAGTTACAGTGTGTATTGATGTTATCCATTTAGTGTGTATTGATGTTATCAGTTACAGTGTGTATTGATGGGGTCAGTTACAGTTGGTATGATGTTGTTCAGTTACAGTGTGTATTGATGGGGTTCAGTTACAGTGTGTATTGATGGGGTTCAGTTACAGTGTGTGTTGATGGGGTTCAGTTACAGTGTGTATGATGGGGTTCAGTTACAGTGTGATGTGTATTGATGGGGTTCCGTTACAGTGTGTGATTGATGGGGTTCAGTTACAGTGTGTATTGATGGGGTTCAGTACAGTGTGTAATGATTTGTTCAGTTACAGTGTGTATGATGTTGTCCGTTACAGTTTTATTGATGTTGTTCAGTTACAGTGTGTATTATGTTCAGTTACTAGTGGTATGATGTTATCATTACAGTGTGTATTGATGGGTTTCAGTTACAGTGTGTATTGATGGGGTTCAGTTACAGTTGTGTATTGATGGGGGCTTCAGTTACAAGTGTGTGTATTGATTGGGGTCCAGTTATCAACGTAGTGTTCACTGTGATATCATCTCACACAGACGGGGACAGTCAGTCAGACAGAGGCTGACAATAATGCTGTAGCATTGACAGCCAAGAGAGCTGTTAAAGGCTCAATGCCAACAGCAGGCCTTTAAGGTCTCCTAACTCAGGCCTTCTCAGGGCCCACTAGAAAACCCTGCTCTCTCTAGCACACAAGGTCCCAAAATGAGTAGCAGGTCAGATAACAGCTAAGGGAGGGGTGGGGGGCATGGAATTCTATACCTCTAGTGGGGGTCGGGGGGCAAGTAGGATTTCCCCTCGGCCCGGGAGTTGGGTTGCTATGTCAAGCGCGATGACGGCATGGTTTGCGAGAGGGCAGCCTTGTCAACACGACCAACACCCCGCTGGTAAGCTGCCATTCTTTCAGTGGGGCGGCACTTAATGTGGCCGGTGGCTTGTTTGATCACAGGGCCTTATTGTAAACACATAAATTAATTGCAACTCAACAGGCTGCTACTGTTGCCCTATCAGGGGCGACTGTTTCCCTATCAGGGGCGATGCCAAACAAAGCCAGCGTTCTCAAACAACCATACAGCCTACAATGCACAATTTAGTCACTGTAAACAGATCAAATATATTTCAAACATGTTTCAATATCACTGCAGCTGCTTGTCTGGCGAAGGTAAAGCAACAAAATGTTATTTCCTCCTCACAGGAAACTGAGAAGAGTATTGGTCAACATTATGGACATACAAAAGTATTTGGACCCTGCTCAACAAAACAATCTCATTCCAACAATCATGTGCATTAATATGGCGTGTTGCTGGGATACATTAGCCTCCACTCTTCTGGGAAGGCTTTCCACTAGATGTTGGAACATTGCTGGGGCATTGGTTCCATTCAGCCACAAGAGCATTAGTGAGGTCGAGCACAGATTTTGGGCGATTAGGCCTGACTCGCAGTCAGCGTTCCAATTCATCCCAAAAGTGTTCGATGGGGTTGAGGTCAGGGCTCTGTGCAGGCCAGTCAAGTGACTCCACACGATCGACTAACATTTCTGTATGGACCTTGCTTGTACACCGGGCATTTGTCATGCTGAAACCTCCCAAACTGTTGTCACAAAGTTGGAAGGACAGAATTATCTAGAATGTCATTGTATGCTGTAGCGTTAGATTTCCCTTCACTGGAACTAATGGGTCTTGCCCAAACCCTGAAAAACAACCCCAGACCATTATTTCTCCTCCACCAAACATTACAGTTGACACTGTGCATTCAGGCAGGTAGCGTTCTCTTGGCATCCGCCAAACCTAGATTCGTCCGTTGGACTGGCAGATGGTGAAGCGTGATTCATCACTCCAGAGAACGTATTTCCACTGCTCCAGAGTCCAATGGAGGCGAGCTTTACACCACTCCAGCTGACGCTTGGCATTGCGCATGGTGATCTTAGGCTTGTGCGGCTGCTCGGCCATGGAAACCCATTTCATGAAGTTCCCGAAAAACAGTTATTGTGCTGACATTGCTTCCAGAGGCAGCTTGGAACTTGGTAGGGAGTGTTGCAACCTGAGGACAGGTGTCTTTTTAGGCGCTGTGTGCTTCAGCACTCGACAATCCTTCTGTGAGCTTGTGTTGCTTACCACTTAGCAGCTGAGCCGTTGTTGCTCTTAGATGTTCCCACTTCACAATAACAGCACTTACAGTTGACCAGGGCAGCTATAGCAGAGCAGAAACTAACTTGTTGGAAAGGTGGCATCCTACGACGGTACCACGATGAAATTCACGGAGCTCTTCAAATACGGGAAATTCTATTGCCAATGTTAGTCTATGGAGATTGCATGACTATGCACTCTATTTTATACAACTGTCAGCAACGGGTGTGGCCGAAATAGCTGAATCCACTCATTTGAAAGGGTGTCCACATACTCTTGGTCATGTAGCGTATCTTAATGAATCTTAACTTCCAATGGGGAATGTCCATTGTATATGTATTTTAGTCCAGGACTAGATTTAATCTGAAACCACCCCTGACACCTGGCAACTAAGCCTCAAAAATACACGTTGCGGCACATTCCGTTCAGATACCCGTTTCATAATGCACAGATCACACAGGTAAGTTCATGCGAATGGAGGTCGTTGTTTTAAGTGACTGTACCTGCAATAGCTTCTGCACACAAAGCGACTGGCCATTTCTGGAAGCGAGATGAAGGGCGTTTTTACCTGCAAGAAAAAAACTCAACAGATCAGCAATACACAAAATCAATATCTTCCATAATCTACACTGAACAAAAATATGAACGCAACATGTAAAGTGTTGGTCCCATGTTTCATGAACTGAAATAAAACATCCCAGAAATGTTCCATACGCACAAAAAGCTTAGTTCTCTCATATGATTTGCACAAATTTGGATACATCCCTCTTAGTGAGCATTTCTTCTTTGCCAAGAGAATCCATCCACCTGACAGATGTGGCATATCAAGAAGCTGATTAAACAGCATGATCATTACACAGGTGTGCCTTGTGCTGGGGAAAATAAAAGGCCACTAACATGTGTAGTTTTGTCACAATGCCACAGATGTCTCATGTTTTGAGGGAGTGTGTCATATTAGCATGCTGACTGCAGGAATGTCCACCAGAACGGTTGCCAGATAATTGAATGTTCATTTCTCTACCATAAGCTGCTTCCAACATCGTTTTAGAGAATTTGGCAGTACGTCCAACCGGCCTTACAACCGCAGACCACGTGTATGGCGTTGTGTGGGCCAGCGGTTTGCTGATGTCAACGTTGTGAACAGAGTGCCCCGGGGTGGCAGTGGGGTTATGGTATGGGCAGGTATAAACTACAGACAACAAACACAATTGCATTTTATCAGTGGCAATTTGAACAGACAAAAATACAGCGATGAGATGATGAGGCCCATTTTTTTGTAAGGTATCTGTCACTAACAGATGCATATCTGTATTCCCAGTCATGTGAAATCCATAGATCTGGGCCTAATTTATTTATTTCAATTGACTGATTTCCTCATATGAACTGTAACTCAGTAAAATCAATGAAATTGTTGCAAGATGCTTTTATATTTTTGTTCAGTATATTTGTGTTCTGGAAGAGGCTGCCTTAATCGACATCCACGTCCCATCCCTTAGAAAGATTTCACCAAAGATGGGCTTGGTGGAAATGATCAGGCTATTGATTAATGCTCTCCTATGGACTGTTCTGTACCGCACCATGCATAGGTGCTTGCAATGCCAGGGTTATGGGGGACCAGTACAGAAATGTATTCACTCACTACTGTAAGTGTCTCTGGATAAGAGCATCTGCTATATGACTAACATGTAAGTCTCTCTGGATAAGAGCGTCTGCTAAATGACTAACATGTAAGTCTCTCTGGATAAGAGTGTCTGCTAAATGACTAACATGTAAGTCTCTCTGGATAAGAGCGTCTGCTAAATGACTAACATGTAAGTCTCTCTGGATAAGAGCGTCTGCTAAATGACTAACATGTAAGTCTCTCTGGATAAGAGCGTCTGCTAAATGACTAACATGTACGTCTCTCTGGATAAGAGCGTCTGCTAAATGACTAACATGTACGTCTCTCTGGATAAGAGCGTCTGCTAAATGACTAACATGTAAATGTATAACCATGAACTTCATCTGTCTTTCTCTCACCGGTGGCATCGGTGGCTGTGAGGTCAACGCTGTGGCCCAGGATGAGATTGAGACAGTCCAGGTGGCCCCTGGTGGCGGAGAGGTGGAACCTGCGGTGAGAGATGGAGAGAGCGTGAGAAGGGAGGGAAAGCGCAGTAGGTCGGGGTACGAGCAGGTTTGGAGAGGCTTGGAGAAGGGTGAAGTGAAAGAGTGAAATATGGAGCCAGAGAAAATAACTCTGTAAATTGATGCTGGACAACCCTATCGACTAGATCAGCATTCTGGGGGCAGAAACCTTAGACCCGTAACAACCCTGAGGCAGCAGGACTACAAGCTCTTGAAGAGCATTTTCATATTAGACACAAAATGGGATCCAACAACCCATAAGGGACTGTTAAGGCAGCAAAGCTATCAAATACCCGTCATGATCATCACCGTGAAAAGGATCATATCTACACTACTGCAAACATGACTAACAATGTTCACCGTTTATTCCCTGACCCTCTTTTCTCCCGTTTACTCCCTGACCCTCTCTTCTCCCGTTTACTCCCTGACCCTCTCTTCTCCCGTTTACTCCCTGACCCTCTCTTCTCCCGTTTACTCCCTGACCCTCTCTTCTCCCGTTTACTCCCTGACCCTCTCTTCTCCCGTTTACTCCCTGACCCTCTCTTCTCCCGTTTACTCCCTGACCCTCTCTTCTCCCGTTTACTCCCTGACCCTCTCTTCTCCCGTTTACTCCCTGACCCTCTCTTCTCCCGTTTACTCCCTGACCCTCTCTTCTCCCGTTTACTCCCTGACCCTCTCTTCTCCCGTTTACTCCCTGACCCTCTCTTCTCCCGTTTACTCCCTGACCCTCTCTTCTCCCGTTTACTCCCTGACCCTCTCTTCTCCCGTTTACTCCCTGACCCTCTCTTCTCCCGTTTACTCCCTGACCCTCTCTTCTCCCGTTTACTCCCTGACCCTCTCTTCTCCCGTTTACTCCCTGACCCTCTCTTCTCCCGTTTACTCCCTGACCCTCTCTTCTCCCGTTTACTCCCTGACCCTCTTTTCTGCCGTTTACTCCCTGACCCTCTTTTCTGCCGTTTACTCCCTGACCCTCTCTTCTCCCGTTTACTCCCTGACCCTCTCTTCTCCCGTTTACTCCCTGACCCTCTCTTCTCCCGTTTACTCCCTGACCCTCTCTTCTTCCCGTTTACTCCCTGACCCTCTCTTCTCCCGTTTACTCCCTGACCCTCTCTTCTCCCGTTTACTCCCTGACCCTCTCTTCTCCCGTTTACTCCCTGACCCTCTCTTCTCCCGTTTACTCCCTGACCCTCTCTTCTCCCGTTTACTCCCTGACCCCCGTTTAACTCCCTGACCCTCTCTTCTCCCGTTTACTCCCTGACCCTCTCTTCTCCCGTTTACTCCCTGACCCTCTCTTCTCCCGTTTACTCCCTGACCCTCTCTTCTCCGTTTACTCCCTGACCCTCTCTTCTCCCCGTTTACTCCCTGACCCTCTCTTCTCCCGTTTACTCCCTGACCCTCTCTCCCGTTTACTCCCTCTTCTCCCGTTTACTCCCTGACCCTCTCTTCTCCCGTTTACTCCCTGACCCTCTCTTCTCCCGTTTACTCCCTGACCCTCTCTTCTCCCGTTTACTCCCTGACCCTCTCTTCTCCCGTTTACTCCCTGACCCTCTCTTCTCCCGTTTACTCCCTGACCCTCTCTTCTCCCGTTTACTCCCTGACCCTCTCTTCTGCCGTTTACTCCCTGACCCTCTCTTCTGCCGTTTACTCCCTGACCCTCTCTTCTGCCGTTTACTCCCTGACCCTCTCTTCTCCCGTTTACTCCCTGACCCTCTCTTCTCCCGTTTACTCCCTGACCCTCTCTTCTCCCGTTTACTCCCTGACCCTCTCTTCTCCCGTTTACTCCCTGACCCTCTCTTCTCCCGTTTACTCCCTGACCCTCTCTTCTCCCGTTTACTCCCTGACCCTCTCTTCTCCCGTTTACTCCCTGACCCTCTCTTCTCCCGTTTACTCCCTGACCCTCTCTTCTCCCGTTTACTCCCTGACCCTCTCTTCTCCCGTTTACTCCTGACCCTCTCTTCTCCCGTTTACTCCCTGACCCTCTCTTCTCCCGTTTACTCCCTGACCCTCTCTTCTCCCGTTACTCCCTGACCCTCTCTTCTCCCGTTTACTCCCTGACCCTCTCTTCTCCCGTTTACTCCCTGACCCTCTCTTCTCCCCGTTTACTCCCTGACCCTCTCTTCTCCCGTTTACTCCCTGACCCTCTCTTCTCCCGTTTACTCCCTGACCCTCTCTTCTCCCGTTTACTCCCTGACCCTCTCTTCTCCCGTTTACTCCCTGACCCTCTCTTCTCCCGTTTACTCCCTGACCCTCTCTTCTCCCGTTTACTCCCTGACCCTCTCTTCTGCCGTTTACTCCCTGACCCTCTCTTTCTGCCGTTTACTCCCTGACCCTCTCTTCTGCCCGTTTACTCCCTGACCCCTCTCTTCTCCCGTTTACTCCCTGACCCTCTCTTCTCCCGTTTACTCCCTGACCCTCTCTTCTCCCGTTTACTCCCTGACCCTCTCTTCTCCCGTTTACTCCCTGACCCTCTTTTCTCCCGTTTACTCCCTGACCCTCTTTTCTCCCGTTTACTCCCTGACCCTCTTTTCTCCCGTTTACTCCCTGACCCTCTTTCACCCGTTTACTCCCTGACCCTCTTTTCTCCCGTTTACTCCCTGACCCTCTTTTCTCCCGTTTACTCCCTGACCCTCTTTTCTCCCGTTTACTCCCTGACCCTCTTTTCTCCCGTTTACTCCCTGACCCTCTTTCACCCGTTTACTCCCTGACCCTCTTTCACCCGTTTACTCCCTGACCCTCTTTCACCCGTTTACTCCCTGACCCTCTTTTCTCCCGTTTACTCCCTGACCCTCTTTTCTCCCGTTTACTCCCTGACCCTCTTTTCTCCCGTTTACTCCCTGACCCTCTTTTCTCCCGTTTTCCCTCCCCTTTCTTTTATGGTCCTCCATCTTTGTCACTTAATTCTTCAACAAATATTCCCCTTAACATCCCTGGGTTTGTTTGAACAACCTAAACCCTGGATTAGTTGGTCACTTGTTAGCCACTCAACACATCGACCTTGTCCCTCTTCCTGACCCACATCCGTCAGTTTCCCCAGCCATGCCCCGGCCCCACACATACGGGAAATACATCTGTTTGTAAACCAATATGCCCCACGGCCCGCAACTTGTTGATGCATTAACCTTGAAAGATCCTCCAAGGAGACAGGCGGCCTGACACCTCGTTTCAGGCGCTGTTATTAAAAGCTGCGTTGATGGTGCTTGAGAAACTCAGTCTGCAGCCGGAGACCTTGACCCTGGGGCATGTAAGCCATATGCCTGCAGCGCTGTGGATAACCGGTGACACGCCAACTAAGCACAACATTAGTCTTGTTGGACAAATGGATTCAGGAATCTGTTTGAATAACTAAACTGTTGCCATGTTACAACAATGCTATTGGGATCTAGAAGTGATGCTTTGGGAGGGCAGTGTTTTGGTCTTTGAGAATCAGAAGCTTCAGTATGTACTGCATGGCGAGAAGAGGTTTCAGTATGTGCTGCATGGCGAGAAGAGGTTTCAGTATGTGCTGCATGGCGAGAAGAGGTTTCAGTATGTGCTGCATGGCGAGAAGAGGTTTCAGTATGTGCTGCATGGCGAGAAGAGGTTTCAGTATGTGCTGCATGGCGAGAAGAGGTTTCAGTATGTGCTGTATGGCGAGAAGAGGTTTCAGTATGTGCTGCATGGCGAGAAGAGGTTTCAGTATGTGCTGCATGGCGAGAAGAGGTTTCAGTATGTGCTGCATGGCGAGAAGAGGTTTCAGTATGTGCTGCATGGCGAGAAGAGGTTTCAGTATGTGCTGCATGGCGAGAAGAGGTTTCAGTATGTGCTGCATGGCGAGAAGAGGTTTCAGTATGTGCTGCATGGCGAGAAGAGGTTTCAGTATGTGCTGCATGGCGAGAAGAGGTTTCAGTATGTGCTGCATGGCGAGAAGAGGTTTCAGTATGTGCTGCATGGCGAGAAGAGGTTTCAGTATGTGCTGCATGGCGAGAAGAGGTTTCAGTATGTGCTGCATGGCGAGAAGAGGTTTCAGTATGTGCTGCATGGCGAGAAGAGGTTTCAGTATGTGCTGCATGGCGAGAAGAGGTTTCAGTATGTGCTGCATGGCGAGAAGAGGTTTCAGTATGTGCTGCATGGCGAGAAGAGGTTTCAGTATGTACTGCATGGCGAGAAGAGGTTTCAGTATGTACTGTATGGTGGTTTTGCATTAGGTGGACGTGTGAGACGTGATACATGCCAAAAATAAAATGTATAACTTTGTACACGTTTGAACTTGCAAAAGCAGATCATAGAATGGCTGTAACACAGTTCCACATAGCCTCTATTGCCTACTGTATACACTTTGACTTGCATGATCACTGCTTGTGTAACTGGCCTTCTAGAACTCTCCTCTGAGTGTTGCTCAAGTAAGACAGGGCTTCAATTGTTTCAATCCTCCTCACATTAAGCAGTGTGTATAATGACCTATTCAAACCCATCTGGGATTCTGGGATTGTTCAAAGTATAACTGACAGGCTGACATTTTCTGTATGTGGACTGGAGGAGGAGGGTGAAGGGGGTCAAGACGAAGATAACTGCAGACTTAAACATAATGACATGAAAGGTGCCAAGTGCCAAACCAGTCTGACGGGAGAAATGGCACGGGAAATTAAATAATAGAAACTCACAAAAGCACAGAAGAAGAAGATGTAGTTTTAATGGAGGCTCTGACCGTCAATTTGACCTGCGGTGGAAATGTGACATCACAAGGTGAGAATAGCTTTTTGTTTGGATAGATATAATGACAGGTCTCACTCTCTTCCTCCTCTTCCTTCCTCACTCTCTTCCTTTTAGCTGTCCCTCTCTCTCTCTTTCACTATCCCTTTGTCCAGAGTAATTACACGGGTTTAGATTTGATCTGAGAGAAAACGGCCCGTGTGTGTATGTGTGGGGGGGGGGGGGGACATTAACTCCGTGTGAGTCACCAGGCACTGGGTCATTAACGAGAGCACAGACATGTCATTTCATCTTGGCACCAGACGGCTCCTTGAGTGTCTTTCAGCTCCGTCCGTCCAGTCTACACAGGATATGGAGGCTGTGTTTATCCCGAGACGGACAGAGTAGAGAGGATCATGTGGGCTGGTATAGGACCTGTTTCTATATCCATTCCTGCACATTTTAGTTTTAGCCCAGCTGATTTAATGAAGCCTAATCAAGGTGTTGGTGATTAGGTGACTAGTTGAAATCAGTTGTGTTAGCGCTGGGCTAGAACAAACGCACACACCATGAGACCGTTCAGGAATGGATTGAGAAACACTGCCCAATGATATATAAAACTACGGAAATCAATATCCCCAGCTCTAAGGCTAGGCTAGCTCGCTTCATCAGGGGCAGTAGTTAAGGCTAGGCTAGCCCGCTTCATCAGGGGCAGTAGTTAAGGCTAGGCTAGCCCGCTTCATCAGGGGCAGTAGTTAAGGCTAGGCTGGCTCGCTTCATCAGGGGCAGTAGTTAAGGCTAGGCTGGCCCGCTTCATCAGGGGCAGTAGTTAAGACTAGGCTAGCCCGCCTCATCAGGGGCAGTAGTTAAGGCTAGGCTAGCCCGCCTCATCAGGGGCAGTAGTTAAGGCTAGCCCACCTCATCAGGGGCAGTAGTTAAGGCTAGGCTAGCCCGCTTCATCAGGGGCAGTAGTTAAGGCTAGGCTAGCCCGCTTCATCAGGGGCAGTAGTTAAGGCTGGCCCGCTTCATCAGGGGCAGTAGTTAAGGCTAGGCTAGCCCGCTTCATCAGGGCCAGTAGTTAAGACTAGGCTAGCCCGCCTCATCAGGGGCAGTAGTTAAGGCTGGCCCGCTTCATCAGGGGCAGTAGTTAAGGCTAGGCTAGCCCGCATCATCAGGGGCAGTAGTTAAGGCTGGCCGGCTTCATCAGGGGCAGTAGTTAAGGCTAGGCTAGCCCGCCTCATCAGGGGCAGTAGTTAAGGCTAGGCTAGCCCGCCTCATCAGGGGCAGTAGTTAAGGCTAGCCTACATCATGAGCGTGTGCAATGTGGAGATACAGCCACACTGTTCAGCTGTGGATCTCTGCACACTTAAGTTAAGGCTAGGCTAGCCCGCCTCATCAGGGGCAGTAGTTAAGGCTAGGCTAGCCCGCCTCATCAGGGGCAGTAGTTAAGGCTAGGCTAGCCCGCCTCATCAGGGGCAGTAGTTAAGGCTAGCCTACATCATGAGCGTGTGCAATGTGGAGATACAGCCACACTGTTCAGCTGTGGATCTCTGCACACTCGTTAGAGGTGATATCATTAGATCAACACTGGGGAGCCTAATCCAGGAAACTAAATTACACATCAGGGATTATAAAAACACACTAAATTAAAGATGAGGGATTATACCCAGTAATTAAACCTCCCCATAGGGCAGAACAGGCAGACCATGATTACTGTCCATCATCGTCCTCCAGTGGGTTTGAGGTCTGTCTGGAGACAGAAGGGACCACACATGAGGATGGTATGTTGTGTGGCCCAGGTCATATATTTTGACGTTATTAGGGTTAAAAGTGTTGGGCCAGTAACCGAAAGGTTGCTGGTTCGAACCCCCGAGTTGACTAGGTGAAAGAAATCTGTCAATATGCCCTTGAGCAAGGCACTTAGCCCTAATTGCTCCTGTAAGTCGCTCTGGATAAGAGCGTCTGTTAAATTACTAAAACGTAAATGTTATGTATGGCCCAGGTTATACATGAGGATGTTATGTATGGCCCAGGTTATATATTAGGATGTTATGTATGGCCCAGGTTATACATGAGGATGTTATGTATGGCCCAGGTTATACATGAGGATGTTATGTATGGCCCAGGTTATACATGAGGATGTTATGTATGGCCCAGGTTATATACACTGCTCAAAAAAATAAAGGGAACACTTAAACAACACAATGTAACTCCAAGTCAATCACACTTCTGTGAAATCAAACTGTCCACTTAGGAAGCAACACTGATTGACAATAAATTTCACATGCTGTTGTGCAAATGGAATAGACAAAAGGTGGAAATTATAGGCAATTAGCAAGACACCCCCAAAAAAGGAGTGATTCTGCAGGTGGTGACCACAGACCACTTCTCATTTCCTATGCTTCCTGGCTGATGTTTTGGTCACTTTTGAATGCTGGCGGTGCTCTCACTCTAGTGGTAGCATGAGACGGAGTCTACAACCCACACAAGTGGCTCAGGTAGTGCAGTTCATCCAGGATGGCACATCAATGCGAGCTGTGGCAAAAAGGTTTGCTGTGTCTGTCAGCGTAGTGTCCAGAGCATGGAGGCGCTACCAGGAGACAGGCCAGTACATCAGGAGACGTGGAGGAGGCCGTAGGAGGGCAACAACCCAGCAGCAGGACCGCTACCTCCGCCTTTGTGCAAGGAGGTGCACTGCCAGAGCCCTGCAAAATGACCTCCAGCAGGCCACAAATGTGCATGTGTCTGCTCAAACGGTCAGAAACAGACTCCATGAGGGTGGTATGAGGGCCCGACGTCCACAGGTGGGGGTTGTGCTCACAGCCCAGCACCGTGCAGGACGTTTGGCATATGCCAGAGAACACCAAGATTGGCAAATTCGCCACTGGCGCCCTGTGCTCTTCACAGATGAAAGCAGGTTCACACTGAGCACATGAGCACATGTGACAGACGTGACAGAGTCTGGAGACGCCGTGGAGAACGTTCTGCTGCCTGCAACATCCTCCAGCATGACCGGTTTGGCGATGGGTCAGTCATGGTGTGGGGTGGCATTTCTTTGTGGGGCCGCACAGCCCTCCATGTGCTCGCCAGAGGTAGCCTGACTGCCAATAGGTACCGAGATGAGATCCTCAGACCCCTTGTGAGACCATATGCTGACACATGCACATTTGTGGCCTGCTGGAGGTCATTTTGCAGGGCTCTGGCAGTGCACCTCCTTGCACAAAGGCGGAGGTAGCGGTCCTGCTGCTGGGTTGTTGCCCTCCTACGGCCTCCTCCACGTCTCCTGATGTACTGGCCTGTCTCCTGGTAGCGCCTCCATGCTCTGGACACTACGCTGACAGACACAGCAAACCTTTTTGCCACAGCTCGCATTGATGTGCCATCCTGGATGAACTGCACTACCTGAGCCACTTGTGTGGGTTGTAGACTCCGTCTCATGCTACCACTAGAGTGAGAGCACCGCCAGCATTCAAAAGTGACCAAAACATCAGCCAGGAAGCATAGGAAATGAGAAGTGGTCTGTGGTCACCACCTGCAGAATCACTCCTTTTTTGGGGGTGTCTTGCTAATTGCCTATAATTTCCACCTTTTGTCTATTCCATTTGCACAACAGCATGTGAAATTTATTGTCAATCAGTGTTGCTTCCTAAGTGGACAGTTTGATTTCACAGAAGTGTGATTGACTTGGAGTTACATTGTGTTGTTTAAGTGTTCCCTTTATTTTTTTGAGCAGTGTATTAGGATGTTATGTATGGCCCAGGTTTTATATTAGGATGTTATGTATGGCCCAGGTTATATATTAGGATGTTATGTATGGCCCAGGTTATACATGAGGATGTTATGTATGGCCCAGGTTATACATTAGGATGTTATGTATGGCCCAGGTTATATATTAGGATGTTATGTATGGCCCAGGTTATATATTAGGATGTTATGTATGGCCCAGGTTATATATTAGGATGTTATGTATGGCCCAGGTTATACATTAGAACTAAGGCTAAGCTGAATCAACAGATGGTTGAGACCCATGAGCTGGGGTTCCTTATGCTCCAGTTTATGTGATGGACGCAGTTTGACACAGAACTGGTTCTGTCCTCGCCATGGTCGTCTTTAAGCCAACAACATTGAAGGTGACCAGTGAGCATCGTGTGTCAGGACAGTGCTTAGTACAACAAGCTCCAGTTCCTCGCTGTAATGCAGGGTGGCGTCTTCCACGACAGCCAGACGCACTTGATTTAGCCCTGAGAAATTCCAGCACCTTATTATGAGACAAGCCCTTCTCTCCTTGGTGTGTCCGTGTGTACGTGCGCAAGTGAACGTGTGTGCGCGCGAGTGAGTGTGCACAAGTGTGTCACAGACACTGGTGTGGGAGAATTTCGTACACTACTGAAAATACTCAGCCCCACAGCTCCTGGAATCTCCTGTTCTCTCCATCGAGGTTGCAACAAAGCCGGGGCTCAAAATGAACCTGAAGCATGGATCAGAGATAGGCGACTACTTCACATAGCTGGAATTAAGCCGAGGGGGACTAGCTACCTAAAACACCAGCGTTGGAACCTGGTTACATTTACGTCAGGCAGGAAAACAAGTCTGACTTAACAGCTTTTATATAGACCTTCCAGTGGTGGATGGGTGACATTCTTAGAGGACACATAACCGATCCAATATTGCCGGTGGTGAGCCATCCAAAAAGAACTATCCTAAAAAAGGCCCCAGCGTTTTAAATCCTAAAATACTGGCCAAACCCTGAGTTCATCCACCCACCATTCTAGATCAAATACTAGTTTACTCTGACAACCTGACCCTTGAATTACAGCATGTTCCCCAACTGTCATTTTATATCATAAACATCAACTGTGGCTCAAATCTGTTTGCTCTGAGCCACTTCCTGGCCAGAGTGACAGCCGCTCCAGGCCAGTAAGATCAAGCAGTGTGTGACATACAGTTTACCACAGAGTTCTCTGAACTCTCTACTGGCACAGTCGACTGGATGTGTGTGTATCTAGCTATACAGAGGGGAGACTTGGTGTTGAATGTGGCTTCACAAGCCTCCCCAACATGGGGACTGGCATGGAGGACAACTGACATCTATGATCTCAGAATAGGGTGGGAGAGGGGTGAGAAGGGAGACGTGAAAGGGGGGAGCGAAGAGAGGAGTGTGGGGAGAGGGGAGTGGAGAGCGAAGGGAGAGGAGAGCGGAGACAGGGGAGCGGAGAGAGGGGAGAGGAGAGCGGAGACAGGGGAGCGGAGAGAGGGGAGAGGAGAGCGGAGACAGGGGAGCGGAGAGAGGGGAGAGGAGAGCGGAGACAGGGGAGCGGTCAGCATCTGACCATATGCTGAATAACATTATCTAGTACTACAACAGTTCTCAGCTCTGTTTTCAACTGTTAGAAGTTAATAATTGAACCAGACAAGTATGTTGGCATTCCTAGCAGTTTGAAGGAGACTAGTATTTGTAATTTGTAAGTCGCTCTGGATAAGAGCGTCTGCTAAATGACTTAAATGTAATGTAAATGTAGTACTATTTACTATGCTTGGAATGAGAGACAGTTTGCATTGCCAGACATTTCGTGCTATTGGTTGAGATAAATGATTGTGTGGGATAGTGTAGTGCTTACTGGTCCATATGTTCCTGTGGGAGTGGGACGGTGTGTATCTGTAGGGTTCTGTATACACGTATAAGCATGTGTTCATGCCTGGATGCAGTGTTTGTGTGAGCACACGTTACTCACGCGGATCGTCCCTCCATGTCCAGCTTAGTGGGGATGATGCCCTTCTTGCTGAGCACGGCCGCCACCTTGTCCACCTCGCCCCGTTCCACCGCCTTCATCAGCCGGTCGTCATACTTGTTCCAGTCTGTGTTCTGGGAGAGAGGGCACAACGTCAACACAGATACCTCGCCTTCACAACATACGGGTCAGGGAAACGCATTCTCACCACAGTCATCACTTTGTTATCATCCAAGGAGTCTGGACAGATCAACATTTCAAACATAACTTTTAGAATTCTCAGAGGGACTATAGACTGGATTGAGGTTAGCCTCAATGATTTATGCCAAGATTGTGCGGTTCCAATCTGAAGCAAAGCATTTCTGAGAGTGCCTGGACACAGAGCATGGGAACCGCTAGTTCTTCTGCAAGAAAGGACCCCTCTTGGACAGAACACAGGCACTGGAGTAGAGGGATCCAAGAAAACAGAAAGCTGTGGCTAAAGCCTGCATAGAGAACGAGAAAGGACAGTTCTCTGCCTGTTCCTGGATACAACAACACGTAAACACACGTCACAAAGGAATTTGTAAAAAAACAAACCCACCAAACTGAATCGGGACGCTCTGTCTGTCCGCTCACTCAACTCACACTGGCTGGCAGAGATATATATATATATTCCACATAGATAGGCCTATTTTGCATGCAATTTGTCTCCCTCCAACATTAAGTGTCAACATGTACCTAATACATATCAGTATTATCAGAATGCAAGTTCAAAACTAAAAACGTAAAGAATGGAACTTGATAACGAGTTAAAACAGGCCACTGTGCCTCTGGGTTGATGAAGGAATTCTCCTGGGGAATGCAGGGCAGATTCACAGAGTTCCTTCAGGTTAGTGAGAGAAGAAGAAGCTGTAAGTCACAGCTCAATCCTTCCTGCTGTTTCAACCCCATGCCTACTCAGTATTCAGGAACCACAGTGGCTAGGTCCTAACCCAACCCCAGTAGCTAGGTCCTAACCCAACCCCAGTAGCTAGGTCCTAACCCAACCCCAGTAGCTAGGTCCTAACCCAACCCCAGTAGCTAGGTCCTAACCCAACCCCAGTAGCTAGGTCCTAACCCAACCCCAGTAGCTAGGTCCTAACCCAACCCCAGTAGCTAGGTCCTAACCCAACCCCAGTAGCTAGGTCCTAACCCAATCCCAGTAGCTAGGTCCTAACCCAACCCCAGTGGCTAGGTCCTAACCCAACCCCAGTAGCTAGGTCCTAACCCAACCCCAGTAGCTAGGTCCCAATGGCCTCAGGATACTTTTAACAAGTGTCATTAGAAATGGCCTTACTCTCTAAAAGAACAAGCAGAATACCTACAAAGTACATGGAGGTGCATTTCAGCCAGCGACTCATGTTGAGAGAGGGGGACTGGTCCTTGCAGAGTGCCGCTGCGAACGCCGCCACTGTTCCGGTAGAACGACAAACAAAAACAAAAGTTTTCCCCTTCTGGGAAGTGCTGTTCAGGCACTCTGCCAGCCAGTGTGAGTTGAGTGAGCGGACAGACAGAGCGTCCCTTTGGTGGGTCGTCTTTCAGAGCGCTCCAGCGACGTCGCCTGCTGTTGCTGCCTGAACCTCTCGGTCTCGAAGCGTTACGGAGAAGTTCCTAAAAAAATAACAAAATGGCACTCCCAGGCTCTGTCTGTGAGTTCATCACCACACTGTGCACAGCACAGGGTAGGAGAAGAAATAGAAAAAGGAGGAGGTGGGGATGGAGGAGCAGTGGGACCAGCCCTGCCAGCCCTGGGACCAGCCCCGGCCAGCTACTGCAGCTCCTCCTCTGGGGAACAGCCTCTCGGCTACAGCCTGGCTCTCTTTATCTCTCTTTTACTACTCTCTACTTTCCTTCACTTTGTATTCTGCTTCTCTCTCTTAGATGTTCTTCTTGTCTCCTCTCCAGTCTCCTCTCCCCTCTTGTCCAGTCTCCTCTCCCCTCCTGTCCAGTCTCCTCTCCCCTCCTGTCCAGTCTCCTCTCCCCTCCTGTCCAGTCTCCTCTCCCCTCCTGTCCAGTCTCCTCTCCCCTCCTGTCCAGTCTCCTCTCCAGTCCAGTCTCCTCTCCAGTCCAGTCTCCTCTCCAGTCCAGTCTCCTCTCCAGTCCAGTCCAGTCTCGTCTCCCCTCCAGTCTCCTCTCCTTTTCTATACAGTCTTCTCTTAGCAGACTGTCAGCTAGTTTTTGTGCAGTAGGAGTTCCTCTCTTGGTCTCTCTTTCAGTCTGGGGTGTACAGCGTCTTCTACTCAGCCAAATGGCAAGGTCGGCCAGCCCCCAAGGTGTAAATATGGGAGTGCTCTCTCGCTCTCGCTCTCAGGTTCTAAAAGTATCCCCGGCTCCTGTGGTAAACAGCGGCTAGTGCAGACAGCACCAGCAGACAGGTTACCTCTTTATTTGTTACCCTCCAACCTTTCTCCAATGACTGATAGGAAGACAGGGGCTAAGAATACATTGTGAGCATGCCTGCTCTGAGAGTATTAGTGTCGGTGTCCTGTCCATCCTACACAGCAACACCCCGACTGAAACAAGGCCAGCCAAGGAGGAGCCTTGCTGTTAGCATCCCCACCGTTATCCCACATCCCACAATATTAACCTATGATGTGGAGAAGGGGATTATTGTTGCACATTGGAGCAGGCCCTGGCACGGACCCTTGAGGTGCCCCGACGTTCAGGGACCTTGTTAAAACAGTCTATATACTCAGTCTGTATGTGTGTGTGTGTGTGTGTGTGTGTGTGTGTGTGTGTGTGTGTGTGTGTGTGTGTGTGTGTGTGTGTGTGTGTGTGTGTGTGTGTGTGTGTGTGTGTGTGTGTGTGTGTGTGTGCGCAGAGGTGCTGATCCCACCACACGGTAGCAGGATTAGGTGTCACAGTCTTTTACAAATCAGCTGTCTGGGATTGCAGGCTCCCCTTAAACCCTCCACCCCAACTGGCATTACTACCTTGGTGGTAAACATCGCACTGGGCCGTCTATTAACAAGGGAATACGTCAACTTTTATTATTTGCGAGGTGAAAAAGAACGAGGTCTGAAGAGAGAGAGAGAGAGAGAGAAAGGAGGGCGACGCGTTTAATTTACACACACTGCGTCAGCTCGGAGGGGGCTCGGGTTACGACACGCTGCCAGACTGGCGTTAGCAGAGTGGCCGTGATATTCCGCAAACATGCGGAAAGGCCCGTCTACATGACACGTCATATGAAGGACTGGGTGTCTTCTTACTAAAACTGCTGGGGCCTGCATGGAGACAAAGGCACCAAAATGGAACCTGGGTTGACAAACTGTGAGTGCAGTGGCCCTCACACCTAAATATCTATATGGGTGTGTCCTGGGTTGTTTTGTTTGGACTGGATACACGAGTCGGGTTTAGAACACCACGTATAGTGTTGAACATGACTTCATGGGGTAGCGAATAAATCTGCTCTCAATATAGTGCTTGTAAGACAAGAGCTGGATAATCATTTTTAAGCTTTAGGGAGTGAATTGTAAAATAACAATGCAATTTTCAAGTAAATGTAATCTCATTGATTGATGGATTTACTTGGTTTTTATTTCAAATGGACGCGTTAATGTTAATTAATCTAAGAACATGCACCAACTTGTGGCACTATTAGGCTATGTGCAGGCTACGAAGGAGCCGGTGAACGTTCTAGTCCACTGTGATTCTCCATCACATCTTCCCTAGGTCACAAGTCCCCGACTGTCCGTATCGGCAGGCCGTAGCTCATCCCAACTCCCACATCATATCCATGTTCCTCTTAGCTAACGCCCTGTAATGTACTGACAGATTAAATGACCAGCAGTAAATACCCAGCCTTTCTCTCCCTCTCTCTCCCCCTGTCACCATGTGTGAGTGAGAGGAGCCAAGAGAAGGAGGTCAGGGCGTCAGGCAGTGAAGTGGAGCCAGGACTTTACTGCTGGGTGTCCTCGGGCCAAGCCACAGACAGGTTGACAACACTAAGGGCACAACACCCCCTGGCAGTGATGGGATAACAGACATCTTTAATGAGACAGGAGGGAGAGGGAGGGAGAGAAGAGAGACAAAGCGAGGGAGACGGAGCGTAAGAGGGAGAGAGAAGGAGAGATACAAGGTCCTGACACCTAGTGCCAATATCCCTCAACACAGATATGAAACAGCAGCAGGAGGCACCATGGTAACAGACACCGCCCTGTCCCAGTGTCTTATAGATCTTCCATTCATCATTACAGACACAAACAGAGCCTACATACCATCTGAATGTCTCACCAGGGCTGATATAGTGAGGCAGTATTCACTGACAGAAGAAGCCCCAGACTACGGCTAGGAGAGCTGGTGATAGTCCTAACTTACTGAAGACAAGCTCAGATAGCAGTTAGAGCTCCTAGCTACAGTGTAGTACAGGCAGAGAGACTGACTCATGCTGTAGTGGACGAGAGAGGCGGGGACTCAGGGAGGAAACTAAGACTAACACTGAACAAAACTAACTAAGTGCCAGACACTTTGCCAACCAGACTGTTTACCCAGGTCGTGAGGTGCCCAAGAAAACAATCCCAGTCCGAGCTAGCAATGGAAGGATATCCTGTTAATGAGTGGACATCAAAAAGCATTCTGCTCGGTCACAGCTCTGAGACAGAAACACTCTGGTCAGAACGGTGTAAATTAAAAATGGCTGCCATAAACTGACTGATAACCACTGATTGAAAAACTGCTGTTGTTGATTCAAGGAGAGACATTGTTGAGTTCTTGGAAAGTGCACACGAACGCACACACGGTTAAGCCCGGGGGCCCGAGGGAGAGAAACGTAGAGCCTCTGTTAGCAGTAGCAGCTGTGGCCTCTTAGCCCCCCTCCTCACCATTGTGGGGTCGTCAGTGTTAGCCATTAACGCGGTGAACAGCCATTATATTTTAGAGACACAGGGCAACAGACTGACTGGTGATTAGGGGGGCGCTGGGCGACGGTGTAATGGTCAGATTATTTACAGGCTGACTGACACCGTGGGGAGAGAGAGAGAAAGGGAGGAAAACAGAGAGGCCAGAGGGGAATATTAGGTGTCTGTCGTTATGGTAAATTGATGCGTTAATTAGCAGGGAGTGATGTACCACTGACGACCTGAGCTAAAAGTAGGGGGTGTGAACGTTAAAACGGTTCAACGAAATTGAACCGAAAAACTGTTTATTTTTTTACGTAGATGCAAAAAGTAACAACTAAGAGCTTTGAAGCGCGAGGCTCAACTGTTGGTGCCCTGGCTACCACGCTGTGACCAGCATGAAGCCAACACACACACAGGGCAAGATACTGTGTGACAGACAAGTGTTGCATCTCCCTCATCTCAATATCCTAGCCTATTCACTGATAGTTCTTTCTTTACTGAAGTTGTGACACATTGCAAGCCAAGAAATTGCGAGATACAGCATTCCATTGCGAGATACAGCTTTTGATTGCTGATAGATAGGGCTAGTCACTATTCTGACTGTCTGCCTGGTGGCCAACCTGCCTGGTCATGTCTAGGTGGGATACAGCTTTTGATTGCTGATAGATAGGGCTAGTTACTATTCTGACTGTCTGCCTGGTGGCCAACCTGCCTATACTGTGTCCCTCCCCTCAGTCCCTCGATAGCTCGCTATGAAAGATGCGAGTATTTGTGTTCTCAGACAGGACACTCTCGCTGGGCAGAGAGGTGACCGTCTCAGACAGGCAGGAAACACCCCCCTGTGGTGAGTGAAGGCTAAAGAGGCCCAACCCTCCCCATTCTGCCCTACTCTCACCCCGTAACCGAAGAGACAGGGAGAGGGGGTCAGACAGGTCAGGTGTACACTGTGTCCTCTTCACCATCACTAAAACAAAAGTCATGTTACTTAGGTTATAGTTATGGTTGGGATGTTGCAGGATGACAACCCAATACTGTCTGGTTTTCAAGCAGTTTAACCCCTTCAACAACCAGAGATTAGCATACATCCAAGCAGTTTAACCCCTTCAACAACCAGAGATTAGCCTATATCCAAGCAGTTTAACCCCTTCAACAACCAGAGATTAGCCTACATCCAAGCAGTTTAACCCCTTCAACAACCAGAGATTAGCCTATATCCAAGCAGTTTAACCCCTTCAACAACCAGAGATTAGCCTAAATCCAAGCAGTTTAACCCCTTCAACAACCAGAGATTAGCCTACATACAAATGTTCCCATCTTTCAGGCTCCAAGTGGACCACCACTGTCTTTCTTCTGTAGAGCACCAAGGGGAAAGACCATGGAATACAAGGGGCATTCTTTGTCACACAAGTCAGTTTCACAGTTTTGCATCTAGTCTGTACAAAAGAATACCTCGCCAGATGGTTGATGACCTCATAAAGATGTGTTTTGACTTTGGCGATATTGAAGAGGGGCTGGAGAGCCCATTAGTGACTGAGTGTTAGGGGGTCCCACAGGTAAAGAGGAGATGCCACAGTTCCCTGCTGGCCACTGAAACCTCTTCCCCTCTACGGCGCCCAAATGGAGCTGCGTCTGGCCAGCTGCTGGCTGGGGCACAGTCCTGGATGTGACGTTTGACCCCCCAGGCTTCCCCTGGCTATTTCCCCCCACTTCTGACAGCAGGGCCCTGGGCAAGAGATCAGGGATCAGCTTTCTGCACTGACCCCCTCCATCTTACACTACGCCCTCTACAACATATTACCACTGTCCAATAGAGGACTTGGTCACTGAATCATGTGATCACCAAAGGGATGTTTGCTACTTGGCCAGGAAAGACAGGCAATGACAGCCTAGCAAATTTCCATGAAATAGTGAAAACTATAAGATTGAGAGATGGTTTAGGAGGGAGGTGATGTACTTGGAGAGATGACATGAGAGTCAGACACAGGACGGAGGGACTGTATGAATGCACACAATGTTATAAGAAGGCCTGGGTATGTTACATCAAAGGGTTTTTCAACTCTTTAGATGAGCTGTGATGTACTGATACTGGGACCTGTTACAGCTCTGAACACATCTCTAATGGGCTTGTACTGATACTGGCACCTGTTACAGCTCTGAACACATCTCTATGGACTTGTAGTGATACTGGGACCTGTTACAGCTCTGAACACATCTCTATGGACTTGTAGTGATACTGGGACCTGTTACAGCTCTGAACACATCTCTATGGACTTGTAGTGATACTGGGACCTGTTACAGCTCTGAACACATCTCTATGGACTTGTAGTGATACTGGGACCTGTTACAGCTCTGAACACATCTCTATGGACTTGTAGTGATACTGGGACCTGTTACAGCTCTGAACACATCTCTAATGGACTTGTACTGATACTGGGACCTGTTACAGCTCTGAACACATCTCTAATGGACTTGTACTGATACTGGGACCTGTTACAGCTCTGAACACATCTCTAATGGGCTTGTACTGATACTGGGACCTGTTACAGCTCTGAACACATCTCTAATGGACTTGTACTGATACTGGGACCTGTTACAGCTCTGAACACATCTCTAATGGACTTGTACTGATACTGGGACCTGTTACAGCTCTGAACACATCTCTAATGGACTTGTACTGATACTGGGACCTGTTACAGCTCTGAACACATCTCTAATGGACTTGTACTGATACTGGGACCTGTTACAGCTCTGAACACATCTCTAATGGGCTTGTACTGATACTGGCACCTGTTACAGCTCTGAACACATCTCTATGGACTTGTAGTGATACTGGGACCTGTTACAGCTCTGAGCACATCTCTATGGACTTGTAGTGATACTGGGACCTGTTACAGCTCTGAACACATCTCTATGGACTTGTAGTGATACTGGGACCTGTTACAGCTCTGAACACATCTCTATGGACTTGTAGTGATACTGGGACCTGTTACAGCTCTGAACACATCTCTATGGACTTGTAGTGATACTGGGACCTGTTACAGCTCTGAACACATCTCTATGGACTTGTAGTGATACTGGGACCTGTTACAGCTCTGAACACATCTCTATGGACTTGTACTGATACTGGGACCTGTTACAGCTCTGAACACATCTCTAATGGACTTGTACTGATACTGGGACCTGTTACAGCTCTGAACACATCTCTAATGGACTTGTACTGATACTGGGACCTGTTACAGCTCTGAACACATCTCTAATGGGCTTGTACTGATACTGGGACCTGTTACAGCTCTGAACACATCTCTAATGGACTTGTACTGATACTGGGACCTGTTACAGCTCTGAACACATCTCTAATGGACTTGTACTGATACTGGGACCTGTTACAGCTCTGAACACATCTCTAATGGACTTGTACTGATACTGGGACCTGTTACAGCTCTGAACACATCTCTAATGGACTTGTACTGATACTGGGACCTGTTACAGCTCTGAACACATCTCTAATGGACTTGTACTGATACTGGGACCTGTTACAGCTCTGAACACATCTCTATGGACTTGTACTGATACTGGGACCTGTTACAGCTCTGAACACATCTCTATGGACTTGTACTGATACTGGGACCTGTTACAGCTCTGAACACATCTCTATGGACTTGTACTGATACTGGGACCTGTTACAGCTCTGAACACATCTCTATGGACTTGTAGTGATACTGGGACCTGTTACAGCTCTGAACACATCTCTAATGGACTTATACTGATACTGGGACCTGTTACAGCTCTGAACACATCTCTAATGGACTTGTACTGATACTGGGACCTGTTACAGCTCTGAACACATCTCTAATGGACTTGTACTGATACTGGGACCTGTTACAGCTCTGAACACATCTCTAATGGGCTTGTACTGATACTGGGACCTGTTACAGCTCTGAACACATCTCTAATGGACTTGTACTGATACTGGGACCTGTTACAGCTCTGAACACATCTCTAATGGACTTGTACTGATACTGGGACCTGTTACAGCTCTGAACACATCTCTAATGGACTTGTACTGATACTGGGACCTGTTACAGCTCTGAACACATCTCTAATGGACTTGTACTGATACTGGGACCTGTTACAGCTCTGAACACATCTCTAATGGACTTGTACTGATACTGGGACCTGTTACAGCTCTGAACACATCTCTATGGACTTGTACTGATACTGGGACCTGTTACAGCTCTGAACACATCTCTATGGACTTGTACTGATACTGGGACCTGTTACAGCTCTGAACACATCTCTATGGACTTGTACTGATACTGGGACCTGTTACAGCTCTGAACACATCTCTAATGGACTTGTACTGATACTGGGACCTGTTACAGCTCTGAACACATCTCTAATGGACTTGTACTGATACTGGGACCTGTTACAGCTCTGAACACATCTCTAATGGACTTGTACTGATACTGGGACCTATTACAGCTCTGAACACATATCTAATGGACTTGTACTGATACTGGGACCTGTTACAGCTCTGAACACATCTCTAATGGACTTGTACTGATACTGGGACCTGTTACAGCTCTGAACACATCTCTAATGGACTTGTACTGATACTGGGACCTGTTACAGCTCTGAACACATCTCTAATGGACTTGTACTGATACTGGGACCTGTTACAGCTCTGAACACATCCCTATGTACTGATACTGGGACCTGAGGATGTTTTCACCAAAACACTGATGGATGATGACAGTTGATAATACGGGGAAAATTATACCGATAAAATATGATAAATCTCTGTTGCTTCATCTAACTGCAAAAACTCAATTTAATTTAACACAGATAAATGACTAGAGGCAATTTAGTAAGATAACAGTAAGCAGAAAGGCAAATTCCAATTAATTTCATCCAGAATAAAAAGAGAGAAAGTGATTTGGGTCATAACAGAGACAAGAACATGGAACTATCACTCTGTCCTCCTGAGACATTGGGTCATAACAGAGACAAGAACATGGAACTATCAACTCTGTCCTCCTGAGACATTGGGTCATAACAGAGACCAGAACATGGAACTATCACTCTGTCCTCCTGAGACATTGGGTCATAACAGAGACAAGAACATGGAACTATCACTCTGTCCTCCTGAGACATTGGGTCATAACAGAGACAAGAACATGGAACTATCAACTCTGTCCTCCTGAGACATTGGGTCATAACAGAGACCAGAACATGGAACTATCACTCTGTCCTCCTGAGACATTGGGTCATAACAGAGACAAGAACATGGAACTATCACTCTGTCCTCCTGAGACATTGGGTCATAACAGAGACAAGAACATGGAACTATCACTCTGTCCTCCTGAGACATTGGGTCATAACAGAGACAAGAACATGGAACTATCACTCTGTCCTCCTGAGACATTGGGTCATAACAGAGACAAGAACATGGAACTATCACTCTGTCCTCCTGAGACATTAGGTCATAACGGCAGCATTTTTTTATTATGATTTTTCATTTATTTAACTAGGCAAGTCAGTTAAGAACAAATTCTTATTTTCAATGACGGCTTAGGAACAGTGGGTTAACTGCCTTGTTCAGGGGCAGAACGACAGATTTGTACCTTGTCAGCTCAGGGATTCAAACTTGCAACCTTTTGGTTACTAGCCCAACGCTCTAACCACTAGGCTACCCTGCCGCCCTGGTATCTGGACAACAGAGGCAAAACTCTCCCATTACTCCCAAATCTAAAACCGGCAGACAAGGGGGGCAGAAAGTAGTGCCAAATAAAATCTCCCATTTCAAAACAATTCCGGTTGTCGAAATTCCTGGGATGTTTGAGAAAGCATTGCGGTGACCTCGGCTTGTTGTCTTTCTCCTTCATATGGACCTGAAAGGGGAGGATAAAATAACAGCAGCGCCTGACAGCCACATCACTCGCACATTACAATTCTATTCGCTGCAATAACAGGGTCCCTGGCGGAGGTATTAAAAAAACTGTCTGGCTTATTGGTATTGGCTGGCGGGGGCCCGTGGGGCTGTATTGTCCCAGCTGGGCCCGATGACATGGAGATAGAGGGAGTTTAGACTAGCTCTGCTGCTGCCTGGTTGCTGATTTGGCTGCTATAATGGGGAACAGTGGTCACTGACTCAGCGGACATGTTTTTATTATTATTTGTAACATGAGCATTGTACTGTATTGTTAGGTCCTAGTAACATAAACATTGTACTGCATTGTTAGGTCCTAGTAACATAAACATTGTACTGTATTGTTAGGTCCTAGTAACATAAACATTGTACTGTATTGTTAGGCCCTAGTAACATATACATTGTACTGTATTGTTAGGCCCTAGTAACATATACATTGTACTGGATTGTTAGGCCCTAGTAACAAACATTGTACTGGATTGTTAGGCCCTAGTAACATAAACATTGTACTAGATTGTTAGGCCCTAGTAACATAAACATTGTACTGTATTGTTAGGTCCTAGTAACATTAACATTGTACTGGATTGTTAGGTCCTAGTAACATAAACATTGTACTGGATTGTTAGGCCCTAGTAACATAAACATTGTACTGGATTGTTAGGCCCTAGTAACATAAACATTGTACTGGATTGTTAGGTCCTAGTAACAAACATTGTACTAGATTGTTAGGCCCTAGTAACATAAACATTGTACTGTATTGTTAGGTCCTAGTAACATAAACATTGTACTGGATTGTTAGGTCCTAGTAACATAAGCATTTTACTGCACCCGCTATAACATCTGGTAAACTGTGTATGCGACCAATAAACTTTGATTTGATTTATGAGGCTGAACACAACAGGACGCCTCACACCCACTGGAGGGAGGCAGGGACAGTTCGGTCATATCACTGATGATACACACAAATAAATGAATGGTGGTATATTGAAACTAACCAAATTAACCAAAGTAAAACTGTTGAACAGTGGTCACTGGTTGAGAGCAGCGTGGCTGAGAGCAGCGTGACACCACACTCACTGGAGAGATCAGCCCATATGAGGCTGAGAGCAGCGTGACACCACACTCACTGGAGAGATCAGTCCATATGAGGCTGAGAGCAGCGTGACACCACACTCACTGGAGAGATCAGTCCATATGAGGCTGAGAGCAGCGTGACACCACACTCACTGGAGAGATCAGCCCATATGAGGCTGAGAGCAGCGTGACACCACACTCACTGGAGAGATCAGTCCATATGAGGCTGAGAGCAGCGTGACACCACACTCACTGGAGAGATCAGTCCATATGAGGCTGAGAGCAGTGTGACACCACACTCACTGGAGAGATCAGCCCATATGAGGCTGAGAGCAGCGTGACACCACACTCACTGGAGAGATCAGTCCATATGAGGCTGAGAGCAGCGTGACACCACACTCACTGGAGAGATCAGTCCATATGAGGCTGAGAGCAGCGTGACACCACACTCACTGGAGAGATCAGCCCAGTTAATCAGAGTGATGAAATAAATGTACAACAAAATGAATAGTGGTGAATTGAAACGAAACCACAGCAGTGACTCCCTAAAAGTAACCCGGTGGTGATGGTGGCTAACACCACCAGTAGCTACAAGTCACAGCGCGCACACACACACACACACACACACACACACACACACACACACACACACACACACGCAATATACAGAGGGCAAGGCACGAGGCTCAATAGAAGAATCTGGAAGAAAACGGCATCATTTCTTTGACATGCTGACACAGAATACTGTGTCTTTAAAGCCCCTTTGTATTCTTTCAAGACAAAGTTGCATAAAGACATGATATAATTAAAAGTTGATACACAGTGATCTCTCATCTTACAGTGCCAACAGAAGCAGCAGTTTACTGGAATGACTTCTGCAATACACTGGATGCTTTCTGAGAAATATGGAGTAACACTGTTCACATAGACTTTACTGTAAGGGACCAATGTTGATAAGAGTCCCATAAAAACCCATCCATTATGGTAAATGTCACAGCTAGATAAACTTCTGTAGTGGACAGTTAGTCTACGTGAGGAAAATGCCAGTTTTGGCAAAGCAACATTCCAATCTGTGAAGACGTTCAGCTTGCGGGTATGGACTTGTCTGTAATCAGCACTCCACCCTTTCTTTACCGGTTATACGACCAGTTCAGAGTCAATAGGCCCCACTAGGAAAAGCCCTCAAAACTCCACACTCTCTTTTCTGTGAACCCATTGTCCCCGGCCCTCAAAAATGTTAGTTTCAGAGATCATTTGTTTATTTAGTGGGGGCGTAATGACATCAAGATGAATTTGGAATAAAACAGTTTTTTGAGTTGTGAAGTTCCTCTAGTTTGAGCAACATAGAGCTCCTGTACATGGTTTCAACCAATAACAATTCAATCCTCCACATCTGACCAACAGAGGGCAGCATTGGGTGAATTTGCAGGCATATCAACACCACCAAAATGGATTCCCACATAATGAAACTGCAGGAACACAAGAATACACTTGTGTACTAGGACCTAAATCCATAATGGAGTGAAACTCTCCCTCAACTGGGCAGTGGAGTGAAACTCTCCCTCAACTGGGCAGTGGAGTGAAACTCTCCCTCAACTGGGCAGTGGAGTGAAACTCTCCCTCAACTGGGCAGTGGAGTGAAACCTTGGATTATGGCAGCTCCCCGCACCTCTCTGATTCAGAGGGGTTGGGTTAAATGCGGAAGGCACATTCAAGTTGAATGCATTCAGTTGTACAACTGACTAGGTATCCCCCTCCCCCTTTGAACGTTTCCCTTTCTCCCCACCAGACTCCACTGTCGTGCCTGTCTGGGCCCTCTCCACAGCGCCTGTCTGGGCCCTCTCCACAGCGCCTGTCTGGGTCGTCTGTCTGGGCCCTCTCCACAGCGCCTGTCTGGGCCCTCTCCACAGCGCCCTCTCTATAGATCATCTGTCTGGGCCCTCTCTCTAGAGATCATCTGTCTGGGCCCTCTCTAGAGATCATCTGTCTGGGCCCTGTCCATAGCGTTTGTCTCATCAGCAGAATAGGGTTTGTGTTCCTGTGGCTCAGTCTGTGTGTGTGTATGGGGAGGGGGGGGAGATAAGCCCTCAGCCATGGTTCTCCCTGACTCTGCGAAATCCCTCAGCGCAAACCCCCCCAACACACATGTCCCCCCCCCCCCTCATCTTCGCTCCTCACTCTCCCACTGAGAGGCTATGATGTAAGGGCCCTACACAGCAGACTAGTACTGCCAGGATGACCTCATGGTCAGCACATGGAGCCAGACTTTAATCCTAAAAATCCATTGGGGTGTACCAGCCACCCTGATGTAGGTGAAAAGCCCTGTATGCTAATGTGGACTCAAGTTAAGTGTAACAGATCAAACAAATGTCCATTGATTATTATCTAGGCCATGTTCGCTTTCGACATCACAGCTCATAGAAATAAAACATGTTATTTTCTTCAATGGTTATTTAAATTCTACATAGGATTTTTCTTGTACGCATCTAAAGAGGGGCAACATTTAGCTGACAATATTTCATAATGAATAAAACCTCCATACAGCTGACTGAGCCTGGCTGTCAGTTCCATAACAAGGTAATGTTGGGGGCTGAGCCTGGCTGTAAGTTCCATAACAAGGTAATGTTGGGGGCTGAGCCTGGCTGTCAGTTCCATAACAAGGTAATGTTGGGGGCTGAGCCTGGCTGTAAGTTCCATAACAAGGTAATGTTGGGGGCTGAGCCTGGCTGTAAGTTCCATAACAAGGTAATGTTGGGGGCTGAGCCTGGCTGTAAGTTCCATAACAAGGTAATGTTGGGGGCTGAGCCTGGCTGTAAGTTCCATAACAAGGTAATGTTGGGGGCCGAGCCTGGCTGTAAGTTCCATAACAAGGTAATGTTGGGGGCTGAGCCTGGCTGTAAGTTCCATAACAAGGTAATGTTGGGGGCTGAGCCTGGCTGTAAGTTCCATAACAAGGTAATGTTGGGGGCTGAGCCTGGCTGTAAGTTCCATAACAAGGTAATGTTGGGGGCTGAGCCTGCCTGTAAGTTCCATAACAAGGTAATGTTGGGGGCTGAGCCTGCCTGTAAGTTCCATAACAAGGTAATGTTGGGGGCTGAGCCTGCCTGTAAGTTCCATAACAAGGTAATGTTGGGGGCTGAGCCTGGCTGTAAGTTCCATAACAAGGTAATGTTGGGGGCTGAGCCTGGCTGTAAGTTCCATAACAAGGTAATGTTGGGGGCTGAGCCTGGCTGTAAGTTCCATAACAAGGTAATGTTGGGGACTGAGCCTGGCTGTAAGTTCCATAACAAGGTAATGTTGGGGGCTGAGCCTGGCTGTAAGTTCCATAACAAGGTAATGTTGGGGGCCGAGCCTGGCTGTAAGTTCCATAACAAGGTAATGTTGGGGGCTGAGCCTGGCTGTAAGTTCCATAACAAGGTAATGTTGGGGGCTGAGCCTGGCTGTAAGTTCCATAACAAGGTAATGTTGGGGGCTGAGCCTGGCTGTAAGTTCCATAACAAGGTAATGTTGGGGGCTGAGCCTGGCTGTAAGTTCCATAACAAGGTAATGTTGGGGGCTGAGCCTGCCTGTAAGTTCCATAACAAGGTAATGTTGGGGGCTGAGCCTGGCTGTAAGTTCCATAACAAGGTAATGTTGGGGGCTGAGCCTGCCTGTAAGTTCCATAACAAGGTAATGTTGGGGGCTGAGCCTGGCTGTAAGTTCCATAACAAGGTAATGTTGGGGGCTGAGCCTGGCTGTAAGTTCCATAACAAGGTAATGTTGGGGGCTGAGCCTGGCTGTAAGTTCCATAACAAGGTAATGTTGGGGACTGAGCCTGCCTGTAAGTTCCATAACAAGGTAATGTTGGGGGCTGAGCCTGGCTGTAAGTTCCATAACAAGGTAATGTTGGGGGCTGAGCCTGGCTGTAAGTTCCATAACAAGGTAATGTTGGGGGCTGAGCCTGGCTGTAAGTTCCATAACAAGGTAATGTTGGGGGCTGAGCCTGGCTGTAAGTTCCATAACAAGGTAATGTTGGGGGCTGAGCCTGGCTGTAAGTTCCATAACAAGGTAATGTTGGGGGCTGAGCCTGGCTGTCAGTTCCATAACAAGGTAATGTTGGGGGCTGAGCCTGGCTGTAAGTTCCATAACAAGGTAATGTTGGGGGCTGAGCCTGGCTGTAAGTTCCATAACAAGGTAATGTTGGGGGCTGAGCCTGGCTGTAAGTTCCATAACAAGGTAATGTTGGGGGCTGAGCCTGGCTGTAAGTTCCATAACAAGGTAATGTTGGGGGCTGAGCCTGGCTGTAAGTTCCATAACAAGGTAATGTTGGGGGCCGAGCCTGGCTGTCAGTTCCATAACAAGGTAATGTTGGGGGCTGAGCCTGGCTGTAAGTTCCATAACAAGGTAATGTTGGGGGCCGAGCCTGGCTGTCAGTTCCATAACAAGGTAATGTTGGGGGCCGGGCGGAAGTCTTGATCAACAAGGAAGCATTTAATTTCCTCTGTATTGAGCCGAGTCTCAACACATAGCTTCACAGACGCCATGAAACACACTCCGAATATCGCTTTCCGAATGATAGAATATAGATTTCTGTATTGTGAAATCTTTCACATCTGTAAGGCAACTCTCCAAAGGGTTTCTTTATACCCTAAAATAAATCCTCCGGCAATTTGTTTAATACAGTTTGTGAGAAATGCCACACGCCGCTTTGGGCCTTCTCCTTCCCATTCATCTGTCCCTCTTTACCAGGCAATACAACAATCAAAAAGTAACAAGATTAAAAGCGGTGCATTCATGAGCCGAAACGCATGTAGCCTAGCAACAGTTGGGCTACAGTAATAAAAAACAAATATGATTTATGACAAGTGGCAACCTCCGTAAAGCATGAAATCATTCCATGATCTAATTGTCATGGTGTCCATCACTAGATAAATCATACCATTCCTTAGTTATCAGAATGCAAAACATGTAACCTCTAACTGGACCTAACTTAGGCTTTTACTGTCAGCCTAATGCACAAACAGGATGAGCACTGTAACAGGACTGTCCCATACCAAAAAATATATATACATAAAATGCATCCATAAAATATATTTGGTGTGAAATATAAACTATATTAAAATGTATTTGTAATACATACAATTGTATGGAAATATATTATTTTGCACATTTCTGGTATGAGGTACCAGGACCACTGCATCAGAGGCAGGTGCTACAGTACCAAGTGCTCTCCACACACAATGAAATTACCTTTTAATCTGGTCTACCTGCTTCCTACTGGTCCCCTTGCTATCATGTGACCTACCTGCCCCCTACTGGTTCCCCTTGCTATCATGTGATCTGCCTGCCTCCTACTGTTCCCCTTGCTATCATGTGATCTGCCTCCAACTGGTTCCCCTTGTTATCATGTGATCGACTTGCCTCCTACTGGTTCCCCTTGCTATCATGTGATCTGCCTGCCTCCTACTGGTCCCCTTGCTATCATGTGATCTGCCAGCCTCCTGGGTCCCCTTGCTATCATGTGATCTGCCAGCATCCTACTGGTTCCCCTTGCTATCATGTGATCTGCCAGCATCCTACTGGTTCCCCTTGCTATCATGTGATCTGCCTGCATCCTACTGGTTCCCCTTGTTATCATGTGATCTGCCTGCCTCCTACTGGTTCCCCTTGCTATCATGTGATCTGCCTGCCTCCTACTGGTTCCCCTTGCTATCATGTGATCTGCCTGCCTCCTACTGGTTCCCCTTGTTATCATGTGATCTGCCTACATCCTACTGGTTCCCCTTGCTATCATGTGATCTGCCTGCCTCCTACTGGTTCCCCTTGCTATCATGTGGCCATTTACTAAGAAACAATCTATGGTAGTGGTCACTAACCGGTCGATCGTGATCTCCAAGGCATTCCTAGTCAATCACCAAACACTTGTGTGTGTGTGTGTGTGTATGTATGTATGTATGTGTATGTATGTATGTATGTATGTATGTATGTATATGTATGTATGTATGTATGTATGTATGTATGTATATATATATATATATATATATATATATATATATATATATATATATATATATACATACATACACATATACATACACATATACATACATACATATATATACATACATACATACATACATACATACATACAGTGGGGAGAAGAAGTATTTGATACACTGCCGATTTTGCAGGTTTTCCTACTTACAAAGCATGTAGAGGTCTGTAAGAAGCATCTCAAGGTCCTGGAGTGGCCTAGCCAGTCTCCAGACCTGAACCCAATAGAAAATCTTTGGAGGGAGCTGAAAGTCCGTATTGCTCAGCGACAGCCCTGAAACCTGAAGGATCTGGAGAAGGTCTGTATGGAGGAGTGGGCCAAAATCCCTGCTGCAGTGTGTGCAAACCTGGTCAAGAACTACAGGAAACGTATGATCTCTGTAATTGCAAACAAAGGTTTCTGTACCAAATATTAAGTTCTGCTTTTCTGATGTATCAAATACTTATGTCATGCAATAAAATGCAAATTAATTACTTAAAAATCATACAATGTGATTTTCTGGATTTTTGTTTTAGATTCCGTCTCTCAAAGTTGAAGTGTACCTATGATAGAAATTACAGACCTCTACATGCTTTGTAAGTAGGAAAACCTGCAAAATCGGCAGTGTGTCAAATACTTGTTCTCCCCACTGTATATATATATTTTTAACTACGATAAATCTTTGCATTCCATTTTTTTTGTATTCGTTTCACACTGTTGGTGGTAGGTGCACTTGATTCATCAGCCCTAGTCCTAGCAGAACGCAAAGTGTTCCCATTTTCAACCACTTCATGTGTCTGAAGGCAGGTAGCCTAGTGGTTAGAGCGTTGGGCCAGTAAAGTTGCTGGATCGAATCCCCGAACTGACAAGGTAAAAATCTGTTGTTCTGCCCCTGAACAAGGCAGTTAACCAACTGTTCCTAGGCCGTCATTGAAAATAAGAATTTGTTCTTAACTGACTTGCCTAGTTAAATAAAGGTTACATTTTTTTTTAATTGCTCTCTATGCAGACATAGAGAGCAAATCAAGTGCACTTATAGGCCTACTGCTGGCCAATCAGATAGCTCAGATCACCATGTCTGCACAGTTTCCTGGAGCCATAGCCTGTAAAAAGAAGCCTGGAACCTAGAGGAAAGATGATACTGTAAGATTTCAAAACCATGACTTAGAGAGACTCAACGAATACAGGAAAGAGCTGCTGTTTTTATGAGTAAGTTCATGTTTAAGTTGTTATTCTGCACTGTGCCAACACCTTGTTCAACACTTTAGAATAAGCCAGAAAATGCACTCTCTCTGGCCACAAGAGTAACAACATGAATTGGTGCATGAAGCAGAAAAAATGCAGTGTGACTTGAGTTTCACCATCGGCTGGAAGATGTTGTCCCCTTTTCTCAGCAGAGGGAGGGAGAGTGGAGGGATGGGGAGTATGGCTGAGGCAGCCTCACCACTGCTCCCTCCCCCTCAGACTGACCATCAGATGAAGGCCATCTGTCTAGTAAAAAAAAAGTGAATTATTACGCTCACTCAGCTGTGACTCACAAATAATACAACAAAGTATCTATTACCAGTGTGATCATATACCTAACATTTTTAAACAATTTCAAAATGGTCTGAGAAGAACAATATTGGCAGGACAATTCAATATGCAGTGATAATGTATTGGGCCTGTAGCCTACTGCATGAACCTCATTGCCACAGAAAGTTTTTAATTAGTTAATGATGCAAATGCTTACGTTTTTTAAGTAATTAAAATACAAATCTGAGTGGTAGATCTCGGCCTATATTTTGAATTAGAAAGAGATCTTGACTCAGAAAAAGGTTAGTGACCCCTGATCTAAGGGAAAGTAACGCACAACCTATTGCCACATCAAGTGTTTTAAGATGGATGTGAAGAGTCAAAAAGCCATTTGAAGAGGCTCTTGTAAACTAACTCAGAGTTTTGCAAATAAGTGTTCTGATACTTAGTTTGATATCCACATTGGTATAATTTCTGAATAGCCCTCAATCTATTCTACATCTGACGCGTTAATTACATTTGTTGAGAATAGGCTACTTGGCCTTCCGTTCAAACCAAACAGTTAGAAAGCTTTGTAAAAAAAAAATGATTCTGTGGTCAAATGGGGTCAAGTCTCAGATAAACAGTCCCATCATAATCCTTCAATGTGTTCCTCATGTTATCAGCTCTGTGATCTGACTCAGAAGAAATCTCTTTATTCTCTTCACTATTGAAAACACCAATAACGGTACATAATAAAATATGATTCAGCCTTTGAACCGCAAAGTTCACACAAAGCTCAGTGCTTTTGTTTAGCTTTAGTTCCTTTCCCTTCCATCGCCCCATTTATTGTAGTTGGCATTCCTCTGCTGAGACTTTTCTCTATTAGCCTCTCGGCCCTTCCCCTGGCGGAGGACAAAGCCTCTCGGCCCTTCCCCTGGCGGAGGCCAAAGCCTCTCGGCCCTTCCCCTGGCGGAGGACAAAGCCTCTCGGCCCTTCCCCTGGCGGAGGACAAAGAGCCCTTCCCCTGGCGGAGGACAAAGCCTCTCGGCCCTTCCCCTGGCGGAGGACAAAGCCTCTCGGCCCTTCCCCTGGCGGAGGACAAAGCCTCTCGGCCCTTCCCCTGGCGGAGGACAAAGCCTCTCGGCCCTTCCCCTGGCGGAGGACAAAGCCTCTCGGCCCTTCCCCTGGCGGAGGACAAAGCCTCTCGGCCCTTCCCCTGGCGGAGGACAAAGCCTCTCGGCCCTTCCCCTGGCGGAGGACAAAGCCTCTCGGCCCTTCCCCTGGCGGAGGACAAAGCCTCTCGGCCCTTCCCCTGGCGGAGGACAAAGCCTCTCGGCCCTTCCCCTGGCGGAGGACAAAGAGCCCTTCCCCTGGCGGAGGACAAAGAGCCCTTCTCTGGCGGAGGACAAAGAGCCCTTCTCTGGCGGAGGACAAAGAGCCCTTCTCTGGCGGAGGACAAAGAGCCCTTCTCTGGCAGAGGACAAAGAGCCCTTCTCTGGCAGAGGACAAAGAGCCCTTCTCTGGCAGAGGACAAAGAGCCCTTCTCTGGCAGAGGACAAAGAGCCCTTCTCTGGCAGAGGACAAAGAGCCCTTCTCTGGCAGAGGACAAAGAGCCCTTCTCTGGCAGAGGACAAAGAGCCCTTCTCTGGCAGAGGACAAAGAGCCCTTCTCTGGCAGAGGACAAAGAGCCCTTCTCTGGCAGAGGACAAAGAGCCCTTCTCTGGCAGAGGACAAAGAGCCCTTCTCTGGCAGAGGACAAAGAGCCCTTCTCTGGCAGAGGACAAAGAGCCCTTCTCTGGCAGAGGACAAAGAGCCCTTCTCTGGCAGAGGACAAAGAGCCCTTCTCTGGCAGAGGACAAAGAGCCCTTCTCTGGCAGAGGACAAAGAGCCCTTCTCTGGCAGAGGACAAAGAGCCCTTCTCTGGCAGAGGACAAAGAGCCCTTCTCTGGCAGAGGACAAAGAGCCCTTCTCTGGCAGAGGACAAAGAGCCCTTCTCTGGCAGAGGACAAAGAGCCCTTCTCTGGCAGAGGACAAAGAGCCCTTCTCTGGCAGAGGACAAAGAGCCCTTCTCTGGCAGAGGACAAAGAGCCCTTCTCTGGCAGAGGACAAAGAGCCCTTCTCTGGCAGAGGACAAAGAGCCCTTCTCTGGCAGAGGACAAAGAGCCCTTCTCTGGCGGAGGACAAAGAGCCCTTCTCTGGCGGAGGACAAAGAGCCCTTCTCTGGCGGAGGACAAAGAGCCCTTCTCTGGCGGAGGACAAAGAGCCCTTCTCTGGCGGAGGACAAAGAGCCCTTCTCTGGCGGAGGACAAAGAGCCCTTCTCTGGCGGAGGACAAAGAGCCCTTCTCTGGCGGAGGACAAAGAGCCCTTCTCTGGCGGAGGACAAAGAGCCCTTCTCTGGCGGAGGACAAAGAGCCCTTCTCTGGCGGAGGACAAAGAGCCCTTCTCTGGCGGAGGACAAAGAGCCCTTCTCTGGCGGAGGACAAAGAGCCCTTCTCTGGCGGAGGACAAAGAGCCCTTCTCTGGCGGAGGACAAAGAGCCCTTCTCTGGCGGAGGACAAAGAGCCCTTCTCTGGCGGAGGACAAAGAGCCCTTCTCTGGCGGAGGACAAAGAGCCCTTCTCTGGCGGAGGACAAAGAGCCCTTCTCTGGCGGAGGACAAAGAGCCCTTCTCTGGCGGAGGACAAAGAGCCCTTCTCTGGCGGAGGACAAAGAGCCCTTCTCTGGCGGAGGACAAAGAGCCCTTCTCTGGCGGAGGACAAAGAGCCCTTCTCTGGCGGAGGACAAAGAGCCCTTCTCTGGCGGAGGACAAAGAGCCCTTCTCTGGCGGAGGACAAAGAGCCCTTCTCTGGCGGAGGACAAAGAGCCCTTCTCTGGCGGAGGACAAAGAGCCCTTCTCTGGCGGAGGACAAAGAGCCCTTCTCTGGCGGAGGACAAAGAGCCCTTCTCTGGCGGAGGACAAAGAGCCCTTCTCTGGCGGAGGACAAAGAGCCCTTCTCTGGTAGAGGACAAAGAGCCCTTCTCTGGTAGAGGACAAAGTATCTCTCCCTCTTTTTGGGCAACAAAGTATTGATTCCCTCCTAAAAGCATTTCTAAAACATGAGAACATCTGCTGCGAGGCAGTCTGCAGTCTTGAGTAGGACTGGTTCCACACTGGCACAGTGAAAGAGAACGTTTCTGGATTAATACAGTAGTTTCCTTGTCGTTTCATGAAGAAAGACAAAAAGGGGAGAAGCCAGGGCTATTCCAAAACGGAGGGCGCCACAGGGCGCCGTGCCAAGGTGGCCTCTGATGTGAACAGAGGCTCTCCTCTCTCTTTGGACAAGCCTCTGAGTGGGAGTGTATTCAGCCTCTCTCGCGTTCTCACTCTCACACACAGCCATAAGTGGGAGTGTATTAAAGTCTCTCCTTTTCACACGCACATAATAACCCCTTAGTGACAGTGCTTTCAGGCCCTGAGCAGCCAGACAGAGAAGTCTTCCGCAGCACTCCAGGCCACTTTCATTGATTCCAGAGGGAGTGGAGACAGAGAATCTGGGCAGAGGGAAGGAGGATGAGAGGGGAAGTGGAGTGAGCCAGGCACTGCTGTGCTTGTGAGGTTACACCATGTGGGCCAATCAAAAAGGTGGACAGGTCATTGGGGACAGACGGTCGTCAAGACAGATAAACCTCTACAGAGAAATTCTACAGCATGATGTCTGCTGTTCTAGTGAGTCCATGCTGGCCCACTAGACAAAACATTCCACTGCACATATAAACCTCTTCAGAGAAATTCTACAGCATGATGTCTGCTGTTCTAGTGAGTCCATGCTGGCCCACTAGACAAAACATTCCACTGCACATATAAACATGTTCAGGAGAGCAGCAGGTTTCCTTTAGCAGCTCATCACCTCAACAGTGAAGTTGACCAAACGCTTGTAAAATCTCATTTCCTCAACCTGCAATCTATTTGATCATACCTTTAGGGTAAGAGTTCCTTTGAATGAGGACAGACTGTTTTGGTTCATGAAGAGGTAGGTACACAGCATGAAGTGCCGATGTTACAGGGCATCTTCTCACTTGTATTGCCGTACTCATGACTCTCCCTGTTGTTCCCAAACAACCTTCAAACTAGAGGTTTCTCCTTCCAAACAAAACACTACCGAGAATTGCTCCCCTCCACCGTCCTACCCCTCCACCAGCCCAAACCCACCAACCTACCCCTCCACCAGCCCAAACCCACCATCCTACCCCTGCACCACCCAAAACTCACCATCCTACCCCTCCACCAGCCTAAACCCACCATCCTACCCCTCCACCATCCTACCCCTCCACCATCCCAAACCCACCATCCTACCCCTGCACCACCCCCAACTCACCATTCTGCCCCTACCCCTCCCACCCCCATACCTCTCCACCACCCCAATTCCACCATCCTGGCACAGTCTCATTGAAGATCTTGATCAATTTTCTAGCTCTCTGAACTAAATCTTAATTATGACAACAGTACAATATTACGTATTGGATCGTTAAAAGACATTGGTAAACTACAAGGTAGTGTAAACACGAAGGGAAAGGGGGATACCTAGTCAGTTGTACAACTGAATGCCTTCAACTGAAATGTGTCTTCCGCATTTAACCCAACCCCTCTGAATCAGAGAGGTGCGGGGGGCTGCCTTAATCGACATCCATGTCTTCGGCACCCGGGGAACAGTGGGTTAACTGCCTTGCTCAGGTGCAGAACGACAGATTTTTACTTTGTCAGCTCGGGGATTCGATAAATGGGCGGATGGTGAAGTACTTGGTATTAATACCTCAAAATATAAATTAACTTACCACAATCAATTTCAACAGTAAATTTGCAAAAATAGATAAGATTCTGCATCCATGGAGGTAAATACTTGTCTATTTATGGAAAAATAAAAAATAAATCACATTGATTAACTCTTGGTCCTATCACTTAATAATGGCGCTGCCTACTCCAGACACCTTGTTTATTTAATCATATGAGCAACAAATATTTCATTTTATTTGGAATGCTAAGCCAGACAAAATTAAATGTGCATATTTAAATAATGAATGAGTTTGGGGGGCTAAAATTATGAAATATTAAAGCTTTAAACATCTCACTAAAAGCTTCACTCATACATCACTCATATAATTCAACCCAAAATGATTATCCAGTAGATTATTAAGAAAGGCTCATCCTTTGTTAAAAAAATGACCTTTATATAGATTACAACTTCTAATTTCCGAACTAATTGAAAAATAAATGTTTAAAATATTACCCTTTCTTAAACAAGCCATACAAAGCTGGTTACAATGTCAGTTTCATCCTCCAACAAATAGTATGGTTAAAGTCAAATATACTGATTAATAAATAACATTCTTCATGGATTTTTTTTAATTATATGGTATTATATTTATTAAAGACATTATGAATAGAAACGGTGGAGTTATGTCACATATGCAGCTATGGAATATATATGGGAGTATCTGCTCAATCCAAACTTATAATCAACTGATTACAGCACTACCACAAAAATGGAGGAGGCAAGTGGAAAAGGGAGAAGGTAGGGAACTTGTTTGTCTGCCATATATTAAAGATACTATTTGGCTGAAAGGAACTGGCATAAATAGAAAAATATACCAGTTTCATCTGAGGACAGAAATATTGACAGCTGCGCCATACAGGTTGTAAAGTACATAGGAAGAGATTTGTGACGTACTGATTCCATGACACATGGTTTATGAACTGGTACAAAACACTACACTTGATTCAACACTTCGAGGTTTTCAATTTACATTATTATATAAAATTCTTGCCACCAACACACACACACACACACGGGACATACAACAATCTCAGCTCTGTAAATTTTGCTGTGAAGAGACAGAATCACTAAATCATTTATTCTAGAATTTCCCCTATGTAGCTTGTTTCTGGTCACAGGTTCAGGAATGGTTAAATAAAATAAAAATCACAACATTCACTTCAAATGAACCTTACAAATAGCAGTGTTGGGCGATCTGGAAGTCAACAAATAATACAATAATACTGGTAGGAAAGGTTTTCATCTTTAGCTCACAATCTGTAGATAATATCTGATTAAAAAGGTTCAAATGTATGTAAAACATCACAGCACAATTTAAAAATATATGGCACATGGAAACCAAACGAGGATGGTCTATGGTGATAGGTGGGATGGGCTGAGGGTTGGGATTGGCTGAGGGTTGGGATTGGCTGAGGGTTGGGATTAAAGAGTTTATGTTTGGTAATGTTTTAATGTTTGGTAATGTATTAATGTTTGGTAATGTTTTATTGTTATGTGATTGCTTTATAACTGTTTCGGGTAATACAAGTTATTGTGCTGTTACGGGAATAACCTGGGTGTAAATGTAATAATCTGCTGCTGTATTGGTTTGTGTTATCTGTGATCTTTTTGTTTGTCTTGTGTAGTTTCTTAATCATTGTAGCTAAACTGTATGTGTAAACATGTATACGCAGGGGGCCCAGCTGTAAAAGAGACCTTGGTCTCAGTCTGTTTTCCTTGTTGAAATAAAGGTAGAATAATAGAAAAGTAAAATGTGGATGTGGATGTAAAATATATGCATATGTATCAGAAAAACTGTAAAAATAGATGTGTGTCCTCCGGAGAGGGTTAATCATTTTAAAAGATACAGGCTGTCAAAACACCATGTTTCAGTCCAAGGGGATACATAGTCAATTGTGCAACTGAATGCATTTAACTGAAATGTGTCAATTAACCCAACCCCTCTGAATCAGAGAGGTGCGGGGGGCTGCCTTTCCCACATAGTGGAGAGAGTAGTTCAAGGCTTGAAATGAGTCCGATTGCTGTCTTGCTCATCTCTTTAATATGCCATGGCTAATTTCATAACCAAGTGCCCTGCCACTGCATGCACTTGTAAGATGTATTATTCAAATGCTAGAGCCCACTGATTAGAAATGAATTCATTATTACTAATAAAGAATCTTCACTGATCCAGTCAGGACCTACTCCAATGGAGAGGCACGTGGACCGGCTAATAAGTATCCAGTCCAATCAGCATCTTCTGAGAGACTATGGGCGGGTTTAACTCAAATGTGCTACTTTGGTTTATGTCAAAACATTAGGTCTCCTGATTGTTGGATGGTGATCCAATTGCTGACAAATTAATTTAGCATAACATGCCTCATTACAGGCACAAACGGTTCATTGAGGGCTTTGGTTCATACATACGGATTCACACACATACAGTGTACTAGTTAGTCTAAGCTAGTCCATTGCCAACTACCGTTGAAATTCATAGAATAACTTAGTGCTATGTTCACAGCAACAAGATTAGACCTGTTCCAGATATATTCCCTTTTCACAGACCATAAACATGTCATAGCAGGGTTTTCAGGGAGAAGGTGGGCGACTGTTCATCAACTGTATAGTAACCTTTGAAAGTGTGTCAATCCTGATGGAGCATCATACAGCACAAATCCTTCAATTAGGGCTGTCGCCGAAAAATACATCTTGGCTGACGAGATTTGTCTTTAAAATGTGTATTTATCCATATATAGACACACCCTGTGTTTCAATAAACCAACTATATGTACTGAGCTTGTCTGATGCTTTAAGCATGCTGTTTGATTAAATAATAAAGACAAATGACTCGAGATGGAGATTTAAAAAATAAAAAAAATAAAAACCTAGGCAAATGTCGGATTTTTTTTTTTTTTGAATCTCCATCTCCTGCTCCCTTTTTAGATAGCCAACCAGAAGGAGAAGAACTGTTCCAGACCATCCTGTAAGAAGTAATCAGGTATTTTATGACGCTCCCACTGGATCAGAGCATTACATTTTTCACTTTAATGCTGAGTGGTTATAGCAGTGTTTCCCACATTCGGTCCTCGGGAACACAAGGGGTGCACATTTAGTTTTTGGTCCTAACACTACACAGCTGACTCAAATGATCAAAGCTTGATGATTAGTTGAATCAGCCGAGTAGTGCTAGGGTAAAAACCAAAATGTGCACCCCTTGTGTTCCTGAGGACCAAGTTTGGGAAACCCTGGATTACAGAAAGGGAGAGAGATGGAAATATTTTTCAAATACATTGAGGAACTATTGTCATTGTCAATGGATGTAAAATCAGATTTTGTTTGCTTGCTGTTTGAAGTGACGAAAAGATGACTTTGAGAAGCTCCACAGATCATTAGTGGTGGTGCGTCAACCCTAAAATACTATCAGATCCCCAAAGGGGCACATTTATAGACATACGTTTGTGCACAGGCCAGGTAACCTAGGCCTACTTCTTTACGTAATCAGGTGCGTGTCCTTACTCAAGATTGATAGACGCGCTCCAAACAAAAGACAATGAATAACAAAACTTGTAAATGAAACTTCATTCTCACAATTGTAGCGTGGGTTGAGAGCTCTGCACACAAGGTGTCCACTCCAACGAGAACGGTAAACGACTGGAATAATAATATATTGAATGCATTAACAGAAATTACCATAACCAAACAAACATTGTAGATTAGAAACGGTGGGATTTAACGGTATATGTAGGCTACTACTGGTAATTTATGTAACGGGGAATTGATAGACACTAACAATCAAAGGGCAAACAATTCAAACAACAACATTATGGAACAATGAAGGAGCACAAAATGGAGGGAGAGCGCGCGCTCTGGGGAGATGTGCCTTGTGCATCTTATCCACACTCTTTCTTGGACTGTGGGAACCTCTCCTCAATGGATTTGTCCACTGAGACAGGCAGAAACCAGACAGGTGTCTTGTGTGCCATGAAGGAAAATAAAATTGATTTGCAACTGCTCAACTAAAAAATATATTGGTCAACCAACAGCCTATCAACCAAACAATCTACCAGTGGACTGGAACAAGGGTTTCTCAAGCATCAGTCCAGTACTATGCTACTAATCCATGTGGTACAATACATTACTTTCCTTCTGCTTAAGCCTCAGCTATTTGGACTTTAATGCTTGATCGATCTTTGCTTGAGAACACCTTAGAGGAAGTAGCTAAGTTATTTCTAAGGGCCACTGATGGCTGGCTAAGGGACATTTCAAGAGAGGAGAATGTACAGTAATCGATTTAAAAAAGGTGCAATATGCAGAAATCGCGACACCATTTCCTGGTTAAAATTATAATATTTTGCTTAACTTCAGTTTATGTGACAAAACAAGCAAGTGTTGAGAATCATTGTACCATCTAAACCGCTGTGAAATATATTTTCAATAACCAAAAATATTGTATTTTCAGCTGTTTGAAGCTGGTGTACAAAACCGAAAGTAAGACACAA
>NC_052307.1:84059353-84126519 GCF_016432855.1 Salvelinus namaycush
GTAGGGTGGGCTTCTTTTTGTGTTCTGTAGTCAGTTACAACCACTGTAGTTCTCATAATAACAGTGCAATATGATGAGGGTGTGGGAAGAGTTCCCTGTTACACCCATGGAGAAGCTGGCTCACAAGACAAATGCTGTCAGTTCAGTAGGAAAATGCTAGTCCATTTTTTAGGTTACAGGCAGTATCACCTCATGTTTCACACAGACAAATCAAAGTTTATTTGTCACGTGCGCCGAACACAACCTTACAGTGAAATAAATGCATTCTTACAAGTATAGAGTTCAGAACCAATTTTCTTTTGGTATGAAAGATCGCAACCAATTATATTTTGATATCTTTTCTGTAAGACATCACAAATATCAATCAATTCCAAATCGACCTCCAGCCCCCATGAACGTGTGTATGTAACAGTATAACTTTAAACCGTCCCCTCGCCCCGACCCGGGCGCGAACCAGGGACCTTCTGCACACATCAACAACAGTCACCCACGAAGCGTCGTTACCCATCGCTCCACAAAAGCCGCGGCCCTTGCAGAGCAAGGGGATACACTACTTCTAGGTTTCAGAGCAAGTGACGTAACTGATTGAAACGCTATTAGCGCGTACCCGCTAACTAGCTAGCCATTTCACATCCGTTACACTCACCCCCCTTTCAACCTCCTCCTTTTCCGCAGCAACCAGTGATCCGGGTCAACAGCATCAATGTAACAGTATAACTTTAGACCGTCCCCTCGCCCCGACACGGGCGCGAACCAGGGGCCCTCTGCACACATCAACAACGGTCGCTCACGAAGCGTCGTTACCCATCGCTCCACAAAAGCCACGGCCCTTGCAGAGCAAGGGGATACACTACTTCTAGGTTTCAGAGCAAGTGACGTAACTGATTGAAACGCTATTAGCGCGTACCCGCTAACTAGCTAGCCATTTCACATCCGTTACATGTAGGTCTAAAAGGATTGATTAAGGGTAACTATGATATCAACTGAATCATTCAGGAAGCTCAGGTCAACATGCAGGGTCTAGAAGTAGGGCCTAGGGCCTTGGAATTGGACAGATAATGGTGATCTGCAATGTGTAAATACTTCTCTCTTTACAGACAATTTCTTGGGGCACATTTTGTAACCCCAGGCATTTGCACTGGTTCATCCTGCAACGTGCTACTACCCCCCCCCCCCCCCCCCCATCTCAATTCTAGGTCCCTTCAGCCCTGCAAGCACAACGGTATGCAACATGGCCAACATAGTGATCAGTCAAATGGCAATCGTGTTTTCTAGAAACGATGGGTGGTCGTCTGCGCTATTAGAAGGTTCTTTATATCCAATAGTGTCTGTTACAGGTCTGGAGGTTCTTTATATCCAATAGTGTCTGTTACAGGTCTGGAGGTTCTTTATATCCAATAGTGTCTGTTACAGGTCTGGAGGTTCTTTATATCCAATAGTGTCTGTTACAGGTCTGGAGGTTCTTTATATCCAATAGTGTCTGTTACAGGTCTGGAGGTTCTTTATATCCAATAGTGTCTGTTATAGGTCTGGAGGTTCTTTATATCCAATAGTGTCTGTTACAGGTCTGGAGGTTCTTTATATCCAATAGTGTCTGTTACAGGTCTGGAGGTTCTTTATATCCAATAGTGTCTGTTACAGGTCTGTAGGTTCTTTATATCCAATAGTGTCTGTTACAGGTCTGGAGGTTCTTTATATCCAATAGTGTCTGTTACAGGTCTGAAGGTTCTTTATATCCAATAGTGTCTGTTACAGGTCTGGAGGTTCTTTATATCCAATAGTGTCTGTTACAGGTCTGGAGGTTCTTTATATCCAATAGTGTCTGTTACAGGTCTGGAGGTTCTTTATATCCAATAGTGTCTGTTACAGGTCTGGAGGTTCTTTATATCCAATAGTGTCTGTTACAGGTCTGGAGGTTCTTTATATCCAATAGTGTCTGTTACAGGTCTGGAGGTTCTTTATATCCAATAGTGTCTGTTACAGGTCTGGAGGTTCTTTATATCCAATAGTGTCTGTTACAGGTCTGGAGGTTCTTTATATCCAATAGTGTCTGTTACAGGTCTGGAGGTTCTTTATATCCAATAGTGTCTGTTACAGGTCTGGAGGTTCTTTATATCCAATAGTGTCTGTTACAGGTCTGGAGGTTCTTTATATCCAATAGTGTCTGTTACAGGTCTGGAGGTTTCAAAATAAGAATAGCAGGAATCCTGTTTTCTAGACATGACCACCTGCTGCCTTTTAAATCAGTGTGCAGTTCCATCTCCCACAGGGGAAATTAATGCTTTTCTCAAGTTACGTTCATTATTCTGTTTTTTTACTAGGCTAAACGTTGGCCTGCAGCTCATCACCATGACTTCCGCGTTTCCCGTCTCTGCAAACATGTGAGACAGGTCCACTGTGATTTAAATTGAATGGAATTCCTGAATTCCTTTTCTAGGGACTGTGCCACAAACTTGGACAATAAACAGCTCTTGGCTTTGTGCCTTTCTCATGTTAATTAGCCTACTGTGGGGAGAAGGGGCTGTCGCTGCCAAACATCCACACAACTCTTCCTGAACTGAGTAGAATCATAATACTACTATACTACCCTGCAGGCTGTATAGGATAAAGCAGGTATAGCCTAAGGAATACTTCCCTCATGCCCTTAACTTAAAACATACAGGTCACTTCCACAAATAAATAGTGGGCCTACTGGCCTAACCTGTACAACAACTAAATATTAACGTAACATACAGGTCACTTCCACAAATAAATAGTGGGCCTACTGGCCTAACCTGTACAACAACTAAATATTATTGGTATAGAGTCAACATTAGGCTACTATATAGCACATACAGTATATAGCACATGTTTGTGTGTGTGTATGTATATATATATATATATATATATATATATATATATATATATATATATATATATATATAACACACATACATTTTAGAGTGCACACATAGGCAGATATGACATAACATCCGTGTGGAATTGTGTCGCCCTAGAACATGTAAAGGCACGACAGTCCCCTGACAGATATTGTAATGTTGCCTATGAAAGGTTCTCGCACTCTGTACAGTCGGTGCCATCTGCATCTTGCAGTTGTCTCAACTTGCCTTGTCTATAACAGGCGCCTACAAGCCAATGACGCAATAAAACAATAAATGCGGTTAGAGAGGACATTGATCGATATTGCTGAGGCGCAATGGCTCTGAAGTGCCGACTGATAGAGATTCTAAACAATGCTAACTTTGTTGCACAGATTTACACACGACACGATGCCCTCCATAGGGAGAACATTTGGCGCTATTGGGCGCTTGTGTCGTGGGTGTATGTTCCAACATCCTTTCTCAAATCCCCACTCCCCTGCCCAAGAACAGTTGGATAAACGAGCATGCTTCAATTAGCAACTTTTGTTTTAAGAATTTGTCAATAAGACAATGATTAACAACATGATTGTGACAAACGGGCTTGATGTAGCCAAACCCTGATTAGCATGGGTTGGTAGGCTTTTGTTTGGGAAGCTGGAAACTTTGTAACAGGAAAACTTGGCTGATATCATTTGAGCGATATCAGTTGAATCCGATATATCAGGCTACACTGTACTTTACTAAAAATGAAAGTGTAATTCACAAAAAGTTCTGATTCAACTTACTGTGAGCGTAACTTCATGCTTTTTCAGTCGGTACTTGAGACTCTTCATTGCTGCTGTTTACCTGGTGATGTTGAAGTTGTAAATCTTATTATTCAACGTTCATAATTTAAGATGTTGACAAACGTTTCATTTCTAAACGAAACAACTTTTTCTCCGCTGAGTACCGTACGACTTTCACCTGACTCAAACCAACTAGAGCTGCTAAATTGACAACCAAATAAACCAATGAGAATACAATGTGTCCCGTACCCGTTGGGTTGTAACCAATAAGTCGTAACTGAAGGAGGGACTTCCTTGTTAGCTAGGACAGCCGTACTTTTGGAGTTGATGGGAAAACCCACAGGACAACCTAAGTTTCTGTGCTGATGTGACGTCAGGTTTACCTGGCTGAAAGAGGGAAATGGCGGGACGTGCAGGCCTAGCTTTGCCTTTTCCGAACCTGGCTTGCCTACAGCTATTCATAAATAGATTATTAGATTTATGATCCACACTAGAGCTCATATATCCCACACACATATTAATTCCCGAAAACATTCCTAGGTCTACTTATTTTTTTTGTAATACTGGAATGTTACAAATATGAAAATTACAAAATGATGACTAGGGGCTCTGTTTTTAAACATTACTTAATACATGACTGAATGCATGATTGAATACATGACTGAGTACATGACTGGATACATGACTGAATACATGACTGAGTACATGACTGAGTACATGACTGAATACATGACCGAATGCATGACTGAATTCATACCAAACAAGTGTTGTGCTCATGGAACTGCATTAGACACCATGAGAAACTATGAGCTCATTTATACATTTACTATAAATAATATAATGCATTCAGTTGTGCAACTGACGAGGTATCCCCCTTTTCCTTTTTTGTCCTTAATATTGTACAGACCTTAAGCCAACACCTAGTAACCTGGTCAAGAGGTTCGGACCTCTGGGCGTAACGTTAAGGTGTTGGCTTGACAGTCGCTGGACCAGGGTTTAAGTCTACCCCCCGGATTTGATGCATTGGTGTCATAAGTGGGATGGCACCAATGAGGCCATGGAATAGGTGTGTACATGTGACGGACTTAGTGCAGAGAAGCGTGGGGACATTTTCTCTCTCCAGGAGGAAGGGGGTGATGTAGCAACCTTAACCCAACACCTAGCAACCTCGTCAAGGGTTTCCAACCTCTCGTTTTTTTGTTACGGTGTTGACTTGACAGTCGCTGGACCGGGGTTTGAGTGCTCATGGTTTATACACATTATACACTGAGTGTACAAAACATTAGGAACACCTGCTCTTCCATGACATAGACTGACCAGGTGAAATCTATGATCCCTTATTGATGTAACTTGTTAAATCCACTTCAATCAGTGTAGATGAAGGGGAGGAGACAGGTTAAAGAAGGATTCTTAAGCCTTGAGACAATTGAGACATGGATTGGTGTTGTGTGCCATTCAGAGGGTGAATGGCCAAGACAAAATATTTAAGTGTCTTTGAACAGGGTATGGTAGTAGGTGCCAGGTCCACCAGTTTGAGTGTGTCAAGAACTGCAACGCTGCTGGGTTTTTCACACCCAGCAGTTTCCCGTGTATCAAAAACGGTCCACCATCCAAGGGCCATCTAGCCAACTTGACACAACTGTGGGAAGCATTGGAGTCAACATCCCCATGGAACGCTTTCGACACCTTGTAGAGTCCATGCCCTGACAAATTCTCAGGGCCAAAGAGGTGCAACACGATATTAGGAAAGTCTTTCTAACATTTGGTATACTCAGTGTGAATAGACTAATGCATATTTTCAGGGTTAATGTATGTTAGGAGAGGAATTTACTCAACAGTTGCAGATTTGAAAACTGAACTGGTTGGGCAGGAGGAGGTACAATACTAAACACAGTCTCATCAAAATTGTTCTAATAAAATATATTGGAATGTTGCCTAGTAATGTACGCTGTCAATGTGGAATCAATTAAGCAGACAGTTATTTTCTGTGGGACGGCTCAACTCAACCAAGTCTAAAAAGAGAAAGATTGCCCCCTTCTGGGCAATTATTTTCACAATTTAAAATAATTGATTGGTTATTGATAACAACATAAGACATAACATAATTAAAATCTGCGCTGTAATTGAAACTGTAGGCATTAGCACACTTGCTTGTTTACTTTTTGCTCAAGAAGAGGAAATACTTACGTGTTTCATGGAAACAAGAAAAAGTGCATAGTTTATGAATCATTTTCATAGTGAGATTCATCTTTTTTGTTGGAATAATAAATACAACTTTTAAAGTCCTAGCTCCCACCTCCTACCTTGAACTACCTCCCAAAGAATGTCTTGCTCCGACACGTCAATACACTGAACATAAAGGGCACACTTCTGTCTTATACAAAGGCTCTATATACTGTCTTTCATTCACGTGAAATTCTACAGGTCGGCTCAGAGTGTATGTACAGTATGTTGCATTGGAGGCTGCTGAGGGGAGGACGGCTCATTATAATGGCTGGAACGGAGCGAATGGAATGACATCAAACACATGGCTTTGATGTATTTGATATCATTCCACTTATTGAACTCCAGCCATTACCACGAGCCCGTCTTCCCCAATTAAGGTGCCACCAACCTCCTGTGGTATGTCGACTGGATGTTTTTTTCTTTTTACTATAGCTCTCAAAGTCTCCATAGCAACAGCGTTGCCATGGATTCCCAGTAGTACTGCATTACTGGCAACGCTGTGTCCTGCACCTGTGTGATTGAAGCCAGAGAAAACTCATCTTCCTCTAAAGAGCCTTTGTATTGTCAAGATGTTATACAAGGTCAACAGGCATCGCTGATTGTCAATAGCAGAGCTGACCATTTATGGGCATAGGTTCCTGCTAGCACACAACAACAACATTATGTCCATGGCACACTGTACAGCCAAGACTGGATATATAAGCCACTGCTTCTACAAAGGTACATTTTGTTAGCCTGACTACTCAACCTACACTGAACAAAATTATAAATGCAACATGTAAAGTGTTGGTCCCATGTTTCATGAGCTGAAATAAAAGATCCCAGACATTTTCCATATGCAGAAAAAGCTTATTTCTCTCAAATGTTGTGCACAAATTTGTTTGCATCCCTGTTAGTCAGCATTTCTCCTTTACCAAAATAATCCATCCTCCTGACAGGTGTGGCATATCAAGAAGCTGATTAAACAGCATGATCATTACACAGGTGCACCTTGTGCTGGGGACAATAAAAAGCCACTCCAAAATGTGAAGATTTGTCACACAACACAATGCCACAGATGTCTCAAGTTTTTAGGGAGCAAGCAATTGGAATGCTGACTGCAGAAATGTCCACCAGAGCTGTTGCCTGACAATTGAATGTTAATTTCTCTACCATAAACCACCTCCAAAGTCATTGTAGAGAATTTGGCAGTACGTCGAAACAGCCTCACAACCGCAGACCATGTGTAACCATGCCTGCCCAGGACCTCCACATACGGCTTCTTCACCTGCAGGATTGTCTGAGATCAGCCACCTGGACAGTTGATGAAACTGTGGTTTTGCACAACCAAAGAAGTTCTACACAAACTGTCAGAAACCGTCTCAGGGAATCAATTCTGCATGCTCGTCGTCCTCACCAGGGTCTTGGCCTGACTGCAGTTTGGCGTCGTACCAGACTTCAGTGGACAAATGCTCACCTTCGATGGCCACTGGCACTCGGGAGAAGTGTGCTCTTCACGGATGAATCCCGATTTCTACTGTGCTGGGCAGATGACAGGCGTCGTGTGGTGATAAAGAATTTTGTGATCAATTTACATACATTTAAATTATCCTAATCGGTCTGCAACCCAGAGTGTGTACAGTTCTGGTTTAAATGAAACAGACAGAATTCCCAGTTCACAATTAGTCAAACCCAGTTTTATTCACGAGAGCTCTCCCATTCATATACAAAGATGTTCCTTTTATAACATACTTCTAACCTACGCACACACATACACACTAACATTAGGAGCGCTATCTTCTTTACAATTCTCACCACAGTTTCTCACTACCCAGCTGAAAGTTCAAGTCCCCCCCAGATAGAGGAAACCTGGAGGGGTGTTCCCTGTCCTATCGTACATTCCCAGAGTTCCGGGTCGGTTCAACCATATTTTAATTGTTTCTAGGTGTTTTCTTAAGCATACACACATTTCTCTCTCTCCCAGTCTAACCTAGTTGGACGTATGTTTAATATTTTTAATTACTCCTTATCCATGCTACATAACCTCTAATCCCTAATGATTAAGTTTCCGGGTAGAATTATTTAATCATTTATATTTAAACCTTATAAACTCTTTTATCATGTGGGCGAGCGGTTTTCTGATGTCAACGTTGTGAACAGAATGCCCCGTGGTGGCAGTGGGGTTATGGTATGGGCAGGCATAAGCTATAGAAACAAACACAATTGCATTTTATCGATGGCAATTTGAATGCACAGAGATACCGTGATGAGATCCTGAGGCCCATTGTCGTGCCAGTCATCCGCTTCCATCACCTCATGTTTCAGCATGATAATGCATAGCCCCATGTCGCAAGGATCTGTACACAATTCCTGGAAGCTGAAAATGTCCCAGTTCTTCCATGGCCTGCATACTCACCTGACATGTCATGCATTGAGCATGTTTGGGATGCTCTGGATCGACGTGTACACCAGCGTGTTCCAGTTCTCGCCAATATCCAAAACGTCGCAAGACCATTGAAAAGGAGCGGGACAACATTCCACAATCAACAGCCTGATCAACTCTATGTGAAGGAGATGTATCGCGCTGCATGAGGTAAATGATGGTCATACATGATACTGTCGTGTCTTTGACTATGCCAGATTAATTACTATGACATGCTATTCTATAAAATAATTTCTCCGTAATTAATATTACCTGATTGAACTAATCATGTAAATATGAATTAACTAGAGAGGGACACCACGAAAGAATATTTATAGAGCTGTTATCTTTCGAATAAACTCTTAAAGATTTAGTAATATTTTACTAAATAGCAGTCACATTAATCGTCATTTTATTCAGTCTCATCTGAAAGTTGTAAGTCCTTGATTATCTGCAAGAATCCTGGCTAACAAGTTGAATCAGCAATACAAAATTGGGTTTAATTATTTATTTACTAAATACCTAACTAATCACACAGAAACACACATACACCATTAAATCATAACTTGATCACAAATTACGTCATTGTTACGGCTGTCCTCGCTGACAGAAGGTGGGGACCAAAACGCAGAGTGGTTAGTGTTCATTCTTTTAATGAAAATCAACAAAACACTTCAAAATACAAAAACAACCAACGTGACAAAACCGAAACCGTCCTGTGTGGCAACAAAACCTCCACAGGAACAAACACCCACAAAACACAAGTGAAACCCAGGCTGCCTTAGTATGATTCTCAATCAGGGACAACGATTGACACCTGTCTCTGATTGAGAATCATACCAGGCCGAACACAAAATCCCAACATAGAAAATCAAACCTAGACCAACCCACCCAACTCACGCCCTGACCAACTAAAACAAATACATGACAAAGGAAAACAGGTCAGGAACGTGACAGAACCCCCCCCTTAAGGTGCGAACTCCGGGCGCACCAGCACAAAGTCTAGGGGAGGGTCTGGGTGGGCGTCTGTCCACGGTGGCGGCTCTGGCGCTGGTCGTGGTCCCCACCCAACCATAGTCAACCCCCGCTTCCGTGGCCTCCTCCCAATATTCACCCTCCATGTCAATCCCACTATTTCAAAGGGCAGTAACAGACTGAGGGGTAGCACCTGACTGAGGGGTAGCACCTGACTGAGGGGTAGCACCTGACTGAGGGGTAGCACCTGACTGAGGGGTAGCACCTGACTGAGGGGTAGCACCTGACTGAGGGGTAGCACCTGGCTGGCGGAAGGCTCTGGCGGATCCTGGCTGGCGGAAGGCTCTGGCGGATCCTGGCTGGCGGAAGGCTCTGGCGGATCCTGGCTGGCGGAAGGCTCTGGCGGATCCTGGCTGGCTGGCAGCTCCTGGCTGGCTGGCTCTGGCTGGTCCTGGCTGGACGGCTCTGGCTGGTCCTGGCTGGACGGCTCTGGCTGGTCCTGGCTGGACGGCTCTGGCTGGTCCTGGCTGGACGGCTCTGGCTGGTCCTGGCTGGACGGCTCTGGCTGGTCCTGGCTGGACGGCTCTGGCTGGTCCTGGCTGGACGGCTCTGAAGGCTCGGGACAGACGGGCAGCGCTGGGCAGGCAGACAGTTCAGACCACGCTGGGCAGGCAGACAGTTCAGGCAGCGCTGAGCAGGCAAGCAGCGCAGGCGGCGTTGGGCAGACGGCCGACTCTGACCTGCTGAGGCGCACAGTAGGCCTGGTGCGTGGTGCCGGAACTGGAGGCACTGGGCTGGAGACACGCACCACAGGGAGAGTGCGTGGAGGAGGAACAGGGCTCTGGAAACGCACTGGAAGCCTGGTGCGTGGTGTTGGCACTGATGGTACTGGGCTGGGGTGGGGAGGTGGCGCCGGAAATACCGGACCGTGCAGGCGTACTGGCTCCCTTGAGCATTGAGCCTGCCCAACCTTACCTGGTTGAATGCTCCCCGTCGCCCGACCAGTGCGGGGAGGTGGAATAACCCGCACCGGGCTATGTAGGCGAACCGGGGACACCATGCGTAAGGCTGGTGCCATGTAAGCCGGCCCGAGGAGACGTACTGGTGGCCAGATATGTAGGGCCGGCTTCATGACATCCGGCTCAACGCTCAATCTAGCCCTACCAGTGCGGGGAGGTGGAATAACCCGCACCGGGCTATGAACACGTACAGGAGACACCGTGCGCTCTAATGCGTAACACGGTGTCTGCCCGTACTCCCGCTCTCCACGGTTAGCCTGGGAAGTGGGCGCAGGTCTCCTACCTGCCCTTGGCCCACTACCTCTTAGCCCCCCCCCAAGAAATTTTTGGGTAGTACTCACGGGCTTTTCGAGCTTCCGTGCTAGACGCGTCCCCTCATAACGCCGGTTCCTCTCCCCGGTTGCCTCTGCTCTCCTCGCTGCCTCCAGCTGTTCCCATGGGAGGCGATCCTTTCCAGCCAGGATCTCCTCCCATGTGTAGCAACCCTTGCCGTTCAAGACGTCTTCCCATGTCCATTCCTCTGTCTGTCTCTGCTGCTGTCGCTGCCCTTCTCCACTCCGCTTGGTCCTCTTGTGGTGGGTGTTTCTGTTACGGCTGTCCTCGCTGACAGAAGGTGGGGACCAAAACGCAGAGTGGTTAGTGTTCATTCTTTTAATGAAAATCAACAAAACACTTCAAAATACAAAAACAACCAACGTGACAAAACCGAAACCGTCCTGTGTGGCAACAAAACCTCCACAGGAACAAACACCCACAAAACACAAGTGAAACCCAGGCTGCCTTAGTATGATTCTCAATCAGGGACAACGATTGACACCTGTCTCTGATTGAGAATCATACCAGGCCGAACACAAAATCCCAACATAGAAAATCAAACCTAGACCAACCCACCCAACTCACGCCCTGACCAACTAAAACAAATACATGACAAAGGAAAACAGGTCAGGAACGTGACAGTCATACAGAAAAAGGTCCCTAGCGGGCGGAATAGGTATGACAGCTTGTTACACAAAGGAAAGGGGCTGAGTCCTAGTGGAAGAGCGGGGGACTTGAACATAGGCGAGCTGTACTATCGTAAATACAGTATCTTATACATTCTAAATTACCGCCCATTTGAAGAGGAAAATGCAATGAATATTTACTCTGAGCTGCGCTTCAGTAGGTTGGTGGTAGATGGCCCGTGTCGCCAACCCGAGTCCTCTGTCCTTTGAAGAATGTCTCTGGTAGTCACGGGAACGTTGTGTGTATTAGACGGGATACTTGGACTGTCCTTCCGAACCTGCGTTTAGCTGTTGCTAACTCAAAGGCTAGGAGATATCACTTCTGTAGTGAATACGAGTTCAAAGTTCATACCATTCACAATCAAAGTCCATGCTGATGTTGGCTTCATCTATAGTGATTATCTGAACCATTCTGACACTGGATCGTCATCCTAGAGTACCCGGAACAGAAAGTTATATTCTGGTTCGTGGCTTTATATAGTGGAGGGAGAGGGGTGTGTCTGAAAAGTCTATTAACCCATGCCTCTTCACAGGGGCGGACCACTGTGAGCAGAGGAAAACTTATGAAAGCACAGATCTCTCATTTGGAAGCTAAAATTACATTTCACCTCTTCACAAATAATGTCATATTCAAACATTTGAATTAAACAACAATTCCATGTGAATCCGATATCTCTGACATTTAGACTTTCCACAGTAGAGTTTATGTCATTCTATCCTTGATGAGAATGTGTCAGAGGGCAACCGAACTAACATAATATACCTTAAGTACCACCGCATATGTTCAGTTGGTCGGATCACCAGAATATAGTTAATTTCCCCCAACTTCTGATGTTACCAGAACCTCTATGTTAACCAAAGGGTTTCCTTATGTCACATCAGTTATAGTAGGGAGAGAGAAAAAGGGGGAAAGAGGTATTTATGACTGTCATAAACCTACCCCCAACCCAACGTCATGACAATACTGTCTGGTTTTCTGATCCACGCCCCTAAGTATCCAACAGATGCATATCTGTATTCCCAGTCATGTGAAAACCATAGATTAGGGCCTAATGAATGTATTTCAATTGACTGATTTCCTTATATGAACTTTGAAATTGTTGCATGTTGCGTTTATATTTGATCTGAGACTGCTATCATTGAAGTAGTTTGTGGTGACGAGGGCAGGAAGGGCGTTATACAAAATAAAGTAATCAGCGATTGGATCGTCTGGATCGATTGGATCGTAACCAGTCAGAATATCAAAGCCAAGGACAAATTTTTAAACCGCTGCTTTACCCAGGAGTGTTCTAATTCTGTCTCAGACGGCCCCGAATGTGTTCACGTTCGGTGAAGGGTGCAGAGAAGAAACTAATGTCCATGGACGTGGTGTAGCATTTGGCCAGAGAAAGGAGTGTGGGTAGCCAGGCAAATATTTTGTGCTAGTCACTGAGTGTCTTCAACATATTTCATTTTTTGGGGGGGGGTTAGTCTAAAACTTTAATATTCTTCCAGAAATTCTGCCTCCTAGTCTGAAGAATAAGATAACCGTCATGTCATTTTTTGTTTTTATTAATTGAGCTCATTATATCCTCTGATCAGGCTGGGTCTAGCTTTTTAAACTTAAACTCTCATCGGTTTTTTTACACATAATTAAATATTCTAACCCTTTATGACGCCAATATATATTGCTTCACAAATTATAGCAATTTAAGCTTGCTCACATGTGCTAATGCAGTTATTCATAAGTAAATGTCTGACTTAAATGAGGTTAGCCGAAACCACGCCCCGTTTATCTTAGGGGCGTATTCCAATATCATAAGTCCGAGTCATTGGTCAACAGCATGAGAGTGGTGATTGGATGCCTTCAAAAAGTTCCAGTTACTGTTGCTAACAAACGCCTCGTCAGTGCTTCATGATTAAAAAACTAGTTGTTAGCTGGTATGCTCATACATTTTTTTTGTGACCTATGTAGTTATGCAGTGGTGTAAAGTACTTAGGTAAAAATACTTTAAATTACTACTTAAGTTCTTTTTGGGTATATACTATTTATATTTTTGACAACTTTTACTTTTACTTCACTACATTCCTAAAGAAAATAATGTCGTTTTTACTCCATACATTTTCCCCGACACCCAGAAGTACTCCAATTCACACACTTATCAAGAGAACATCCCTGGTCATCTCTACTGCCTCTGATCTGGCGGACTCACTAAACAGAGAACATCCCTGGTCATCTCTACTGCCTCTGATCTGGCGGACTCACTAAACAGAGAACATCCCTGGTCATCTCTACTGCCTCTGATCTGGCGGACTCACTAAACACAAATGCTTTGTTTGTAAATGATGTCTGAGTGTTGGAGTGTGCCCCTGGCTATCTGTCAATAAAACATGTAATTGTGCCGTCTGGTTTGCTTAATATAAGGAATTTGAAATGGTTTATACTTTTACTTTTGATACTTAAGTACATTTTAGCAATTCCATTTACTTTTGACACTAAAGTATACTTTTACTGAAGTAGTATTTTACTGGGTGACTTTCACTTTTACTTGAGTCATTTTCTATTAAGGTATCTTTACTTTTACTCAAGTATGACAATTGAGTACTTTTTCCACCACTGTAGTTATGTCAATCCATATCACTGTTGACAACATTTCTTTTTAAATTCAAAGAGTTGGTTACCTCCTGGGTACGAGTACCATGTCTATTCCTACGAGGAGAGGCTCACACAAATGGACCACTGTGCTTTTGAGGTATCCTTTTGAATGGCCATCGAAGGAGTAAGTCAGTTCAACGAGTGGCTAAAGAAGACACAAAAGTCAGGAGTCACTTGAAGGGTCGCTGTCACAAAACCAAGTAAAGGACAGCGTGTGCTTTTTAAGGTAAGGCCAAATCAGCAACACTGTTGGGGCCACACACGGTGACTCTCTCTCTCTCAGAATTGTTTTGTTTGTTTAGTCTCTTGGTATATATTGTCTCCTACACTATCCCTGTAAATAGTTTTGCTGTTTTATAGAAATGAGAAGAATAAACTCCATCTATTTTGTTCAGGCTCATTATAGGTGTCAACACAATGTGGCTGTCAAATCCCAAACAGCCAATGACAGAAGACTGTCCAAGAACACCTTCTGCGAGGCAAAGATGACCTGTACCCTGATGACATGTGCCGACAAGACCGGAAGATTGAGCAGGTGGGTCAGAGATTCTGTCTAATAAGTTTGTTAATCCAGTTATCTCCTCTGTTTTCTCTGACTCATTTTGACACAGTTTTGTGTGTGGTTGGTTGGTCCCAGGAGCAAAAACACCCTCATCTTCCAGAATATTGTTTGTGGCAGACGCCCTCAGGCACAGGGATGTGGGGGCCAAAGCCATAGAGACACTGACCCAGCTCTTTGAAATCTGGCACTCCCCCCTCATCTGCACTGACGGTCCCGAAGAACGACCTGCAGATAGAGTACAGAGAGGACTACATCTTCACCTCTGCAAACAGATCCCTCTGTCCAGACCTCCAGTTCGGCTATAGGTAAATTCATATGATTTAACGAAGTGCCTAAGAAACTTGGTAATATTTTTAGAATTCAGGACAGTCTTGTGTTGTGATGATTAGGAGCATTTCCTTTTGCATTGTGGTCAGTGTTCTAGTATTACTAGTGAACAGATGTAGGATGTTGTGGACAGTGTTCTAGTATTACTAGTGAACAGATGTAGGACGTTGTGGTCAGTGTTCTAGTATTACTAGTGAACAGATGTAGGATGTTGTGGTCAGTGTTCTAGTATTACTAGTGAACAGATGTAGGATGTTGTGGTCAGTGTTCTAGTATTACTAGTGAACAGATGTAGGATGTTGTGGTCAGTGTTCTAGTATTACTAGTGAACAGATGTAGGATGTTGTGGTCAGTGTTCTAGTATTACTAGTGAACAGATGTAGGATGTTGTGGTCAGTGTTCTAGTATTACTAGTGAACAGATGTAGGATGTTGTGGTCAGTGTTCTAGTATTACTAGTGAACAGATGTAGGAGGTTGTGGTCAGTGTTCTAGTATTACTAATGAACAGATGTAGGATGTTGTGGTCAGTGTTCTAGTATTACTAGTGAACAGATGTAGGATGTTGTGGTCAGTGTTCTAGTATTACTAGTGAACAGATGTAGGATGTTGTGGTCAGTGTTCTAGTATTACTAGTGAACAGATGTAGGACGTTGTGGTCAGTGTTCTAGTATTACTAGTGAACAGATGTAGGATGTTGTGGTCAGTGGTCTAGTATTACTAGTGAACAGATGTAGGATGTTGTGGTCAGTGTTCTAGTATTACTAGTGAACAGATGTAGGAGGTTGTGGTCAGTGTTCTAGTATTACTAGTGAACAGATGTAGGACGTTGTGGACAGTGTTCTAGTATTACTAGTGAACAGATGTAGGATGTTGTGGTCAGTGTTCTAGTATTACTAGTGAACAGATGTAGGATGTTGTGGTCAGTGTTCCAGTATTACTAGTGAACAGATGTAAGACGTTGTGGTCAGTGTTCTAGTATTACTAGTGAACAGATGTAGGATGTTGTGGTCAGTGTTCTAGTATTACTAGTGAACAGATGTAGGACGTTGTGGTCAGTGTTCTAGTATTACTAGTGAACAGATGTAGGATGTTGTGGACAGTGTTCTAGTATTACTAGTGAACAGATGTAGGATGTTGTGGTCAGTGTTCTAGTATTACTAGTGAACAGATGTAGGATGTTGTGGTCAGTGTTCTAGTATTACTAGTGAACAGATGTAAGACGTTGTGGTCAGTGTTCTAGTATTACTAGTGAACAGATGTAGGATGTTGTGGTCAGTGTTCTAGTATTACTAGTGAACAGATGTAGGATGTTGTGGTCAGTGTTCTAGTATTACTAGTGAACAGATGTAGGATGTTGTGGTCAGTGTTCTAGTATTACTAGTGAACAGATGTAGGAGGTTGTGGTCAGTGTTCTAGTATTACTAGTGAACAGATGTAGGACGTTGTGGATAGTGTTCTAGTATTACTAGTGAACAGATGTAGGATGTTGTGGTCAGTGTTCTAGTATTACTAGTGAACAGATGTAGGACGTTGTGGACAGTGTTCTAGTATTACTAGTGAACAGATGTAGGACGTTGTGGACAGTGTTCCAGTATTACTAGTGAACAGATGTAGGATGTTGTGGTCAGTGTTCTAGTATTACTAGTGAACAGATGTAGGACGTTGTGGTCAGTGTTCTAGTATTACTAGTGAACAGATGTAGGACGTTGTGGTCAGTGTTCTAGTATTACTAGTGAACAGATGTAGGACGTTGTGGACAGTGTTCTAGTATTACTAGTGAACAGATGTAGGACGTTGTGGTCAGTGTTCTAATATTACTAGTGAACAGATGTAGGATGTTGTGGACAGTGTTCTAGTATTACTAGTGAACAGATGTAGGATGTTGTGGTCAGTGTTCTAGTATTACTAGTGAACAGATGTAGGATGTTGTGGTCAGTGTTCCAGTATTACTAGTGAACAGATGTAGGATGTTGTGGACAGTGTTCTAGTATTACTAGTGAACAGATGTAGGATGTTGTGGTCAGTGTTCTAGTATTACTAGTGAACAGATGTAGGATGTTGTGGTCAGTGTTCTAGTATTACTAGTGAACAGATGTAGGATGTTGTGGTCAGTGTTCTAGTATTACTAGTGAACAGATGTAGGACGTTGTGGACAGTGTTCTAGTATTACTAGTGAACAGATGTAGGATGTTGTGGTCAGTGTTCTAGTATTACTAGTGAACAGATGTAGGATGTTGTGGTCAGTGTTCTAGTATTACTAGTGAACAGATGTAGGATGTTGTGGTCAGTGTTCTAGTATTACTAGTGAACAGATGTAGGACGTTGTGGTCAGTGTTCTAGTATTACTAGTGAACAGATGTAGGATGTTGTGGTCAGTGTTCTAGTATTACTAGTGAACAGATGTAGGATGTTGTGGTCAGTGTTCTAGTATTACCAGTGAACAGATGTAGGACGTTGTGGACAGTGTTCTAGTATTACTAGTGAACAGATGTAGGATGTTGTGGTCAGTGTTCTAGTATTACTAGTGAACAGATGTAGGATGTTGTGGTCAGTGTTCTAGTATTACTAGTGAACAGATGTAGGATGTTGTGGTCAGTGTTCTAGTATTACTAGTGAACAGATGTAGGACGTTGTGGTCAGTGTTCTAGTATTACTAGTGAACAGATGTAGGAGGTTGTGGTCAGTGTTCTAGTATTACTAGTGAACAGATGTAGGACGTTGTGGTCAGTGTACTAGTATTACTAGTGAACAGATGTAGGAGGTTGTGGTCAGTGTTCTAGTATTACTAGTGAACAGATGTAGGAGGTTGTGGTCAGTGTTCTAGTATTACTAGTGAACAGATGTAGGATGTTGTGGTCAGTGTTCTAGTATTACTAGTGAACAGATGTAGGATGTTGTGGTCAGTGTTCTAGTATTACTAGTGAACAGATGTAGGATGTTGTGGTCAGTGTTCTAGTATTACTAGTGAACAGATGTAGGATGTTGTGATCAGTGTTCTAGTATTACTAGTGAACAGATGTAGGATGTTGTGGTCAGTGTTCTAGTATTACTAGTGAACAGATGTAGGATGTTGTGGTCAGTGTTCTAGTATTACTAGTGAACAGATGTAGGATGTTGTGGTCAGTGTTCTAGTATTACTAGTGAACAGATGTAGGATGTTGTGGTCAGTGTTCTAGTATTACTAGTGAACAGATGTAGGATGTTGTGGTCAATGTTCTTGTATTACTAGTAGTCAATGTTCTTGTATTACAACCAGCCCTAGAGGGGCAGGTTGAGGAGTGCTCTCAGCCCCAGAGAGGCAGGTTGAGGAGTGCTCTCAGCCCTAGAGGGGCAGGTTGAGGAGTGCTCTCAGCCCCAGAGGGGCAGGTTGAGGAGTGCTCTCAGCCCCAGAGAGGCAGGTTGAGGAGTGCTCTCAGCCCTAGAGGGGCAGGTTGAGGAATGCTCTCAGCCCTAGAGAGGCAGGTTGAGGAGTGCTCTCAGCCCTAGAGGGGCAGGTTGAGGAGTGCTCTCAGCCCTAGAGGGGCAGGTTGAGGAGTGCTCTCAGCCCCAGAGAGGCAGGTTGAGGAGTGCTCTCAGCCCTAGAGAGGCAGGTTGAGGAGTGCTCTCAGCCCCAGAGGGGCAGGTTGAGGAGTGCTCTCAGCCCTAGAGAGGCAGGTTGAGGAGTGCTCTCAGCCCTAGAGAGGCAGGTTGAGGAGTGCTCTCAGCCCTAGAGAGGCAGGTTGAGGAGTGCTCTCAGCCCTAGAGAGGCAGGGTGAGGAGTGCTCTCAGCCATAGAGAGGCATGTTGAGGAGTGCTCTCAGACCTAGAGAGGCAGGTTGAGGAGTGCTCTCAGCCCTAGAGAGGCAGGTTGAGGAGTGCTCTCAGCCCTAGAAAGGCAGGTTGAGGAGTGTTCTCAGCCCTAGAGAGGCATGTTGAGGAGTGCTCTCAGCCCTAGAGGTGCAGGTTGAGGAGTGCTCTCAGCCCCAGAGAGGCAGGTTGAGGAGTGCTCTCAGCCCTAGAGGGGCAGGTTGAGGAGTGCTCTCAGCCCCAGAGAGGCAGGTTGAGGAGTGCTCTCAGCCCTAGAAAGGCAGGTTGAGGAGTGCTCTCAGCCCTAGAGGGGCAGGTTGAGGAGTGCTCTCAGCCCTAGAGAGGCAGGTTGAGGAGTGCTCTCCGCCCTAGAGGGGCAGGTTGAGGAGTGCTCTCAGCCCCAGAGAGGCAGGTTGAGGAGTGCTCTCAGCCCTAGAGAGGCAGGTTGAGGAGTGCTCTCAGCCCTAGAGGGGCAGGTTGAGGAGTGCTCTCAGCCCCAGAGAGGCAGGTTGAGGAGTGCTCTCAGCCCTAGAGGGGCAGGTTGAGGAGTGCTCTCAGCCCCAGAGAGGCAGGTTGAGGAGTGCTCTCAGCCCTAGAGAGGCAGGTTGAGGAGTGCTCTCAGCCCTAGAGGGGCAGGTTGAGGAGTGCTCTCAGCCCCAGAGAGGCAGGTTGAGGAGTGCTCTCAGCCCTAAAGAGGCAGGTTGAGGAGTGCTCTCAGCCCTAGAGAGGCAGGTTGAGGAGTGCTCTCAGCCCCAGAGAGGCATGTTGAGGAGTGCTCTCAGCCCTAGAAAGGCAGGTTGAGGAGTGCTCTCAGCCCTAGAGGGGCAGGTTGAGGAGTGCTCTCAGCCCTAGAGAGGCAGGTTGAGGAGTGCTCTCCGCCCTAGAGGGGCAGGTTGAGGAGTGCTCTCAGCCCCAGAGAGGCAGGTTGAGGAGTGCTCTCAGCCCTAGAGAGGCAGGTTGAGGAGTGCTCTCAGCCCTAGAGGGGCAGGTTGAGGAGTGCTCTCAGCCCCAGAGAGGCAGGTTGAGGAGTGCTCTCAGCCCTAGAGGGGCAGGTTGAGGAGTGCTCTCAGCCCCAGAGAGGCAGGTTGAGGAGTGCTCTCAGCCCTAGAGAGGCAGGTTGAGGAGTGCTCTCAGCCCTAGAGGGGCAGGTTGAGGAGTGCTCTCAGCCCCAGAGAGGCAGGTTGAGGAGTGCTCTCAGCCCTAAAGAGGCAGGTTGAGGAGTGCTCTCAGCCCTAGAGAGGCAGGTTGAGGAGTGCTCTCAGCCCTAGAGAGGCATGTTGAGGAGTGCTATCAGCCCTAGAGAGGCAGGTTGAGGAGTGCTCTCAGCCCCAGGTTGAGGAGTGCTCTCAGCCCCAGAGAGGCAGGTTGAGGAGTGCTCTCAGCCCCAGAGAGGCAGGTTGAGGAGTGCTCTCAGCCCTAGAGAGGCATGTTGAGGAGTGCTCTCAGCCCTAGAGAGGCAGGTTGAGGAGTGCTCTCAGCCCTAGAGAGGCAGGTTGAGGAGTGCTCTCAGCCCTAGAGAGGCAGGTTGAGGAGTGCTCTCAGCCCTAGAGAGGCAGGTTGAGGAGTGCTCTCAGCCCTAGAGAGGCAGGTTGAGGAGTGCTCTCAGCCCTAGAGAGGCAGGTTGAGGAGTGCTCTCAGCCCCAGGTTGAGGAGTGCTCTCAGCCCCAGGTTGAGGAGTGCTCTCAGCCCTAGAGAGGCAGGTTGAGGAGTGCTCTCAGCCCTAGAGAGGCAGGTTGAGGAGTGCTCTCAGCCCTAGAGAGGCAGGTTGAGGAGTGCTCTCAGCCCCAGAGAGGCAGGTTGAGGAGTGCTCTCAGCCCTAGAGGGGCAGGTTGAGGAGTGCTCTCAGCCCCAGGTTGAGGAGTGCTCTCAGCCCCAGGTTGAGGAGTGCTCTCAGCCCCAGAGGGGCAGGTTGAGGAGTGCTCTCAGCCCCAGGTTGAGGAGTGCTCTCAGCCCTAGAGAGGCAGGTTGAGGAGTGCTCTCAGCCCCAGAGAGGCAGGTTGAGGAGTGCTCTCAGCCCTAGAGGGGCAGGTTGAGGAGTGCTCTCAGCCCCAGAGAGGCAGGTTGAGGAGTGCTCTCAGCCCTAGAAAGGCAGGTTGAGGAGTGCTCTCAGCCCTAGAGGGGCAGGTTGAGGAGTGCTCTCAGCCCTAGAGAGGCAGGTTGAGGAGTGCTCTCCGCCCTAGAGGGGCAGGTTGAGGAGTGCTCTCAGCCCCAGAGAGGCAGGTTGAGGAGTGCTCTCAGCCCCAGAGGGGCAGGTTGAGGAGTGCTCTCAGCCCTAGAGAGGCAGGTTGAGGAGTGCTCTCAGCCCCAGGTTGAGGAGTGCTCTCGTAGGTGCGGCGAGATATACGCCAAGGTTGAGAAATCTTCTGAAGGAACCCTTCTGGTGGATATCTGCTCCCCCCGCTGATGAAGCGTGTCCATCAGACCAGACACAGTGGGGAGCTCTGCTTCACTGATTCCTCTAGGAACACAGACAGAGAAAACTGCTGTTTTTCTTCTCCTTAGCCACAGCTGTGCTGGCGGTCTCCCCCTTGGGGTCATCCTGACTCCGTCTGAGGATGAGGCCACAATCTTTGAGGGCCTTCAACTGTCGAAGGACATACTGAGGGAGGAGGCCTTTGCAGGGAGAAGTCAGGCTGGTCCTTGCCTCATCATTACAGATGGCTGCAAGACAGAGAGGGGAGCATTAGGGAGGGCATTTCCAGGGGCCAAACTTAGCCTCTGCACCTTTCACTTACTCCAGGCAGTGTGGAGGTGGCTGTGGAGCAAGGAGAGTGGAGTAGACCTAAGAGACAGGCAGACCCTCTTCACTGTCGTCAAAGACATCATGCACGCCAGGGAAGAGATGGTTGAGCCCCTCTGTCAGAGATCATGTATGCCAGGGAAGAGATGGTTGAGCCCCTCTGTCAGAGATCATGTACGCCAGGGAAGAGATGGTTGAGCCCCTCTGTCAGAGATCATGTAGGCCAGGGAAGAGATGGTTGAGCCCCTCTGTCAGAGATCATGTACACCAGGGAAGAGATGGTTGAGCCCCTCTGTCAGAGATCATGTACACCAGGGAAGAGATGGTTGAGCCCCTCTGTCAGAGATCATGTACACCAGGGAAGAGATGGTTGAGCCCCTCTGTCAGAGATCATGTACACCAGGGAAGAGATGGTTGAGCTCCTCTGTCAGAGATCATGTAGGCCAGGGAAGAGATGGTTGAGCCCCTCTGTCAGAGATCATGTAGGCCAGGGAAGAGATGGTTGAGCCCCTCTGTCAGAGATCATGTACACCAGGGAAGAGATGGTTGAGCCCCTCTGTCAGAGATCATGTAGGCCAGGGAAGAGATGGTTGAGCCCCTCTGTCAGAGATCATGTACGCCAGGGAAGAGATGGTTGAGCCCCTCTGTCAGAGATCATGTACGCCAGGGAAGAGATGGTTGAGCCCCTCTGTCAGAGATCATGTACACCAGGGAAGAGATGGTTGAGCCCCTCTGTCAGAGATCATGTAGGCCAGGGAAGAGATGGTTGAGCCCCTCTGTCAGAGATCATGTACACCAGGGAAGAGATGGTTGAGCCCCTCTGTCAGAGATCATGTAGGCCAGGGAAGAGATGGTTGAGCCCCTCTGTCAGAGATCATGTACGCCAGGGAAGAGATGGTTGAGCCCCTCTGTCAGAGATCATGTACGCCAGGGAAGAGATGGTTGAGCCCCTCTGTCAGAGATCATGTACACCAGGGAAGAGATGGTTGAGCTCCTCTGTCAGAGATCATGTACGCCAGGGAAGAGATGGTTGAGCCCCTCTGTCAGAGATCATGTACACCAGGGAAGAGATGGTTGAGCCCCTCTGTCAGAGATCATGTACACCAGGGAAGAGATGGTTGAGCCCCTCTGTCAGAGATCATGTACACCAGGGAAGAGATGGTTGAGCCCCTCTGTCAGAGATCATGTACACCAGGGAAGAGATGGTTGAGCCCCTCTGTCAGAGATCATGTACACCAGGGAAGAGATGGTTGAGCCCCTCTGTCAGAGATCATGTACACCAGGGAAGAGATGGTTGAGCCCCTCTGTCAGAGATCATGTAGGCCAGGGAAGAGATGGTTGAGCCCCTCTGTCAGAGATCATGTACACCAGGGAAGAGATGGTTGAGCCCCTCTGTCAGAGATCATGTAGGCCAGGGAAGAGATGGTTGAGCCCCTCTGTCAGAGATCATGTAGGCCAGGGAAGAGATGGTTGAGCCCCTCTGTAAGAGATCATGTAGGCCAGGGAAGAGATGGTTGAGCCCCTCTGTCAGAGATCATGTAGGCCAGGGAAGAGATGGTTGAGCCCCTCTGTAAGAGATCATGTAGGCCAGGGAAGAGATGGTTGAGCCCCTCTGTCAGAGATCATGTACACCAGGGAAGAGATGGTTGAGCCCCTCTGTCAGCAGGCAAAACAAAACCAAGTTGTAGCCAGGTTAGTTTAGTATAACAGTATAATGAGGTGCAATCATTAAATGCTTTATTCTCAGTAACTTTTTTATAATAAAACCCGGAGTTGCTGATTGGTTTTAGTATTTTCTAATTCACGTTTGCCCAGTCCTTCTTTGGGACATGTTTTTATTTGGAATACATTTTCCTTTATATTTTGTCACCAATATGGGATCCCAAGTGGCACAGCGGTCTAAGGCACTGCATCTCCATGCTAGAGGCGTCACCACAGACCTTGGTTCGAATCCAGGATGTATCACAACCGGCGGTGAATGGGAGGCCCATAGGCCGGCGCACAATTGACCCAGCGTCTTCCAGGTTTGGCCGGTGTAGGCCGTCATTGTAAATAAGAATTTGTTCTTAACTGACTTGCCGAGTTAAATAAATTTAAAAAAATGTATAATAGTACAAGACATTATTCAATGACATAGTTTACCTTAATTACATTACAATTCACTGCCTACTTTGATCGACTGTTCAGTCATCCAGAGTGTTGGGTAGGAGGAGCTGCCAGTCATAATAAAATCCAACTGTTAGATGCTACCACCCCCTCCAGATCAAAACCAAACATGGATGTCAATGTTTGCACACACTTCATTCTTCTTCCTGACGTGGGAAAAGCGTCATCAGACCAGATTGTCCTTAGACCAGATTGTCCTTAGACCAGATTGTCCTTAGACCAGGCTGTTCTCAGACCAGGGTGTCCTCAAACCAGGGTGTTCTCAGACCAGGCTGTTCTCAGACCAGGCTGTTCTCAGACCAGGGTGTTCTCAAACCAGGGTGTTCTCAGACCAGGGTGTCCTCAGACCAGGGTGTCCTCAGACCAGGGTGTTCTCAGACCAGGGTGTCCTCAGACCAGGCTGTTCTCAGACCAGGGTGTTCTCAAACTCGGTCCTGGGGCCCCAGCACTGGGTGCACTTTTTGTTTTAGCACTACAGAGCTGATACAAATAACCAACTCATCATCAAGCTATGGTTATTTGAAACAGCTGTGTAGTGCTAGGGGGCACAAACCAAACGTGCACCCAGAGGGGGCCCCAGGACCAAGTTTGAGAAACCCTGCCTAAGACCACAGTAGGCTACACCTACAGTGTGAAATGGTTATTCACTCACCACTTCCTTTCTGATTTTCCTCTGGCCTGTCATTGCTGCCTGTCATTGCTGCCTGTCATTGCTGCCTCATCTGTACTCATCTTCGTGTATGCCAATCGTCAAATCTGACAAGCAAAACAGAGTAATATTCAATTCATTGTTAGCATAAATAAGTACAGTCCAATGACTTGCACGTTTAATTAACACCTGAATTTGATGAATCCTTTCTACAGTCAATGTCTTCTCAGATTGTGCTTTTGCTTAACCAGTTATTTTACATTAGTGCATAATCCATTGACACCAGTGGAGGCTGGAGTGAGGAGATATAGGAGGACAGGCACATTGTAATCGCTGGAAGGGAAAAAAAGGAACTGAATCAAACATGTGGTTTCCATATGTTTGATACGGTTCCGTTAATTACATTCCAGCCATTACAATGAGCCCGTCCTCCTATAGCTCCTCCCACCACACTCCGCTGAATTACAAATTTAGAAGTCTACACTCTATCCAGATGAAGAGAAGGACAGGGAGGCGTAGCCTCGTAGACTATTAGCATGTTCTCCTATTTTGTTAGTTTGTCACTCACCATTTACTGACTGACTCGGTTGGAATTGCAGCTTGTATTTGTTGCTGGAAGCTGTTAGAAAGACACCATTGGCCCACACCTCAGCAGCCTTGTATTCTGTCAATTAAAATCATGAATTTAGTACCTTAGTGACTCAAGTCCTTTTCCTTTATGTTTTGCCAAGGCCCATCTCCACACATGTTGGAGTAGGTTAGCTACAGAATGTCTCAATCAATGACTTGAAATAGACAAGATGGTGGCGTACACATTTCTGGATTACTTCATGGAGCAAAACATTTACGCGTATAGGAAGTAGATGATCTAGGACACCACTGTACAGGAAGTGGATGATATAGGACTCTGCTTTGTTTTTAGTCCAAGTCTTTCATATATCTCCAGGAATTCTGCCTCCTAATCTGAAGACTATGAATCCTCAATTTAGGGCATCCTCTTATCAGTTTAAATGTGTCCAGGTTTCAACTTCTAAACTTTCTAGCAATTATTCTTACACAAAGAAATATGCAAACTCCATAAAAATTCAGACACAAGCTCCAGAATAAATTGAACTGCAGCTATCTTTCAAATTGTCTTTCTTGGTTGCCCGGAAAAATTGCCAAAGACTCCAGCCACCTGAGACATGCATCACGGCTCAGACCAACAGACTCCTAAACATCTTCTATCCCCTGGCCATAAGACTGTTAAATGTCTAACAACTACTGCTCTCCCTCTCCCACAGACTATCCACACTGACTCTATGCCCATTCACAGGTCTCTACCCACTCAGACACACACACAAACAGCTTCAGTGTCACACACATTCATACACACCCCCTCACACCTACACTGCTGCTAAAATGAATATTGTTTAGATGAATATTGTTTAGCTGTTCATTGATCACCATTAACTCTAGAAATAGATAGTATCTGACTCCTGTTTACATGTATATTACCATAAGTATTGATATAGTTGGGTTACCAGTAAGTTTTCAGCCCTGTTTACATGTGTACAAAACATTAAGGACACCTGCTCTTTCCATGACAGACTGACCAGGTGAAAACTATGATCCATTATTGATGTCACATGTTAAATACACTTCAAATCAGTGTAGATGAAGGGGAGAAGACAGGTTAGAGAAGGATTTCTAAGTCTTGATACGTGGATTGTGTATGTGTGCCATTCAGAGGGTGAATGGGCAAGACAAAAGATTAGTGTCTTTGAACAGGGTATGGTAGTAGGTGCCAGTTATACTATTTTGATACTGAATACTGCACTGTTGGGAAGGGCTTGCAAGTCACTAATTTCACTGTGATTGTGCATTTGACATAAAACTTGAGTGACAACCATCTAATGGGGAGTCAATGGCCATTGTTCAATCTCAGTCTCATGAATGCCAAAATAACAAGGATTATTGCTGTATTGTAGAGTACAGGTTGTCAGGGAGAATGAAGGATATTTACCATACAGAACTTGTGTAGAAACATCTTTATTACAAAATGATAGCCAACCATAACACAGCTAATGTATCCCACCAAAGACATTTCAATTCGATTGCTTTGCACAAATTGTGGTTAGCATCAAAATCGCATATGTAATTTATGCCAACAAATATCCATAAATCAACACATGCAAAGTCGTTGAGGTGAAAACAGACAAAACAGATCCGATGGAATGCACAGAAACATCACAGAGCTGTTCATGGTAAAAAGTCCCCGATATTGGGAGAAAAACATGCCTGTCTCGTTCGTGTTACGTACCCGGTGGGAAAGAAAGAAACACACTTTACATCTTAAAAGCTACCACTGCTCCAAAGACATAACCGACTCCAGGGAACCTCCAAAAATAGTCCAAGTGAAAAAAAATCCAGTCCAGCTTTCCACTCAAAAGGGTTTGAGAAGGTTACATGTAGTCTGGAAGAGGCTTGGTGTTTTTCCCGAATGGGTCTATCGGCCCCCCTCCACTGCACCTTCCTCTCAGACGGCTTTCCTATGGTACTCTGGGGGCGCCACCTCGTAGTCGCTGGCACTGAAGAGGGAGGAGTTCTTCATTAGATACCTACGAAAGACAGGAGGAACAAGCGATTGGAGGTCAATTATCAGCCATAGAAAATGGACAAAAACTTGGCATCTGTATTCATAAAGGTGATCGGCCTCTACGAAGTGTAGAAATATTACAGGCTGCAGAAGGAGGAGCAGATCAGCTCATCCTAACTAATGATAACCTAGCTTCCATTTGGACATTTAAACAGAGTTGGTTCAGATAACCATCTGCAGCAATTAGGATAAGGCCACATTTGTTTACAGGAAATAACGACACGTGAAAAGGGCCTCCGTTTGAACTCATCCCAATCTACTACGGTTGTTCCAGGTTGAGGAGGATCATGATTATGGCCACGTTCCCAGATCGTCTCTAGGGTACACAGACAGTATCCTGCAGATACATGGCCAGATATTTAGGCCCACTGCAAGGAAAACATTCATGACAGAGCAACAGTGAACAAAGGAACTGCTTCATCAGGATGACTGAGATAAGCTGTACGATTAGTTCTACTCTGGAATCCAATGGTCTTGAAAACTTCTTGTTAGAGTGATATCAAAAATTTGGTACTTCAATTTCACAAATTCTGTCAGTGTCAAGATTGTGTAGCCCAGCTTATACCGAGCCCTGAAGCGAGATTAGATAGCAGCATGTCACGGTCAGTGGGCTACGTTTTCAACAGTGAAATCCTTCTGATGAGAATATATAAATATGATAGGCCAGCCAGGTTAGGGAATGCTCTGCCAAGCCAGACATTCAATTTCACGAGTGGGGATGAAGGAGAGGCTTCTTACTTGAGAAAATCCTGCAGGTAGTTGAGCAGCAGAGCCAGGCTTTTCTCATCCAGGGGAGTGTAGGCAAGCATGGAGCCAATTCTCACTGCACAACACAAAGAACAGCACTGTCAGGGACCAGATTTAAACCATATGTACACAGACATGAATCTATATTAGCATTGGCTGATATTAGAATAAATACTGTCTCAATGCAGGTGTGGACAGATGATGGTGAACTGATAAACTCTCCCATGGAAACTGCTATACAGTTTTATTAAATATCTGTGAAGAGTGGTGTGACTTTGTTAAATGCATTGTGATTTCATTTTATTTATAATTTGAAAATAAAATGTTATTGGTCACATCCACACATTTAGCAGATGTTATTGGTCACATCCACACATTTAGCAGATGTTATTGGTCACATCCACACATTTAGCAGATGTTATTGGTCACATCCACACATTTAGCAGATGTTATTGGTCACATCCACACATTTAGCAGATGTTATTGGTCACATACACACATTTAACAGATGTTATTGGTCACATCCACACATTTAGCAGATGTTATTGGTCACATCCACACATTTAGCAGATGTTATTGGTCACATCCACACATTTAGCAGATGTTATTGGTCACATCCACACATTTAGCAGATGTTATTGGTCACATACACACATTTAACAGATGTTATTGGTCACATCCACACATTTAGCAGATGTTATTGGTCACATCCACACATTTAGCAGATGTTATTGGTCACATCCACACATTTAACAGATGTTATTGGTCACATCCACACATTTAACAGATGTTATTGGTCACATCCACACATTTAGCAGATGTTATTGGTCACATCCACACATTTAGCAGATGTTATTGGTCACATCCACACATTTAACAGATGTTATTGGTCACATCCACACATTTAACAGATGTTATTGGTCACATCCACACATTTAGCAGATGTTATTGGTCACATACACACATTTAACAGATGTTATTGGTCACATCCACACATTTAGCAGATGTTATTGGTCACATACACACATTTAACAGATGTTATTGGTCACATACACACATTTAGCAGATGTTATTGGTCACATACACACATTTAACAGATGTTATTGGTCACATCCACACATTTAGCAGATGTTATTGGTCACATACACACATTTAACAGATGTTATTGGTCACATCCACACATTTAACAGATGTTATTGGTCACATACACACATTTAACAGATGTTATTGGTCACATCCACACATTTAACAGATGTTATTGGTCACATACACACATTTAACAGATGTTATTGGTCACATCCACACATTTAACAGATGTTATTGGTCACATACACACATTTAACAGATGTTATTGGTCACATCCACACATTTAACAGATGTTATTGGTCACATACACACATTTAACAGATGTTATTGGTCACATACACACATTTAACAGATGTTATTGGTCACATCCACACATTTAACAGATGTTATTGGTCACATCCACACATTTAGCAGATGTTATTGGTCACATACACACATTTAACAGATGTTATTGGTCACATACACACATTTAACAGATGTTATTGGTCACATCCACACATTTAACAGATGTTATTGGTCACATACACACATTTAACAGATGTTATTGGTCACATACACACATTTAACAGATGTTATTGGTCACATCCACACATTTAGCAGGTGTTATTGGTCACATACACACATTTAACAGATGTTATTGGTCACATCCACACATTTAGCAGATGTTATTGGTCACATACACACATTTAGCAGGTGTTATTGGTCACATACACACATTTAACAGATGTTATTGGTCACATACACACATTTAGCAGATGTTATTGGTCACATACACACATTTAGCAGATGTTATTGGTCACATCCACACATTTAGCAGATGTTATTGGTCACATCCACACATTTAGCAGATGTTATTGGTCACATCCACACATTTAGCAGATGTTATTGGTCACATACACACATTTAGCAGATGTTATTGGTCACATACACACATTTAACAGATGTTATTGGTCACATCCACACATTTAACAGATGTTATTGGTCACATCCACACATTTAACAGATGTTATTGGTCACATACACACATTTAACAGATGTTATTGGTCACATCCACACATTTAACAGATGTTATTGGTCACATACACACATTTAACAGATGTTATTGGTCACATACACACATTTAACAGATGTTATTGGTCACATCCACACATTTAACAGATGTTATTGGTCACATCCACACATTTAGCAGATGTTATTGGTCACATACACACATTTAACAGATGTTATTGGTCACATACACACATTTAACAGATGTTATTGGTCACATCCACACATTTAACAGATGTTATTGGTCACATACACACATTTAACAGATGTTATTGGTCACATCCACACATTTAACAGATGTTATTGGTCACATACACACATTTAACAGATGTTATTGGTCACATACACACATTTAACAGATGTTATTGGTCACATCCACACATTTAACAGATGTTATTGGTCACATCCACACATTTAGCAGATGTTATTGGTCACATACACACATTTAACAGATGTTATTGGTCACATACACACATTTAACAGATGTTATTGGTCACATCCACACATTTAACAGATGTTATTGGTCACATACACACATTTAACAGATGTTATTGGTCACATACACACATTTAACAGATGTTATTGGTCACATCCACACATTTAGCAGGTGTTATTGGTCACATACACACATTTAACAGATGTTATTGGTCACATCCACACATTTAGCAGATGTTATTGGTCACATACACACATTTAGCAGGTGTTATTGGTCACATACACACATTTAACAGATGTTATTGGTCACATCCACACATTTAGCAGATGTTATTGGTCACATCCACACATTTAGCAGATGTTATTGGTCACATCCACACATTTAGCAGATGTTATTGGTCACATACACACATTTAGCAGATGTTATTGGTCACATACACACATTTAACAGATGTTATTGGTCACATCCACACATTTAGCAGATGTTATTGGTCACATACACACATTTAGCAGATGTTATTGGTCACATACACACATTTAGCAGATGTTATTGGTCACATCCACACATTTAACAGATGTTATTGGTCACATACACACATTTAGCAGATGTTATTGGTCACATCCACACATTTAGCAGATGTTATTGGTCACATACACACATTTAGCAGATGTTATTGGTCACATCCACACATTTAGCAGATGTTATTGGTCACATCCACACATTTAGCAGATGTTATTGGTCACATCCACACATTTAGCAGATGTTATTGGTCACATCCACACATTTAGCAGATGTTATTGGTCACATACACACATTTAACAGATGTTATTGGTCACATACACACATTTAGCAGATGTTATTGGTCACATACACACATTTAACAGATGTTATTGGTCACATCCACACATTTAACAGATGTTATTGGTCACATCCACACATTTAACAGATGTTATTGGTCACATCCACACATTTAACAGATGTTATTGGTCACATCCACACATTTAGCAGATGTTATTGGTCACATCCACACATTTAGCAGATGTTATTGGTCACATACACACATTTAGCAGATGTTATTGGTCACATACACACATTTAGCAGATGTTATTGGTCACATACACACATTTAGCAGATGTTATTGGTCACATACACACATTTAGCAGATGTTATTGGTCACATACACACATTTAGCAGATGTTATTGGTCACATCCACACATTTAGCAGATGTTATTGGTCACATCCACACATTTAGCAGATGTTATTGGTCACATACACACATTTAGCAGATGTTATTGGTCACATCCACACATTTAGCAGATGTTATTGGTCACATCCACACATTTAGCAGATGTTATTGGTCACATACACACATTTAGCAGATGTTATTGGTCACATCCACACATTTAGCAGATGTTATTGGTCACATACACACATTTAGCAGATGTTATTGGTCACATACACACATTTAGCAGATGTTATTGGTCACATCCACACATTTAGCAGATGTTATTGGTCACATACACACATTTAGCAGATGTTATTGGTCACATACACACATTTAGCAGATGTTATTGGTCACATACACACATTTAGCAGATGTTATTGGTCACATCCACACATTTAGCAGATGTTATTGGTCACATACACACATTTAGCAGATGTTATTGGTCACATACACACATTTAGCAGATGTTATTGGTCACATACACACATTTAGCAGATGTTATTGGTCACATACACACATTTAGCAGATGTTATTGGTCACATCCACACATTTAGCAGATGTTATTGGTCACATACACACATTTAACAGATGTTATTGGTCACATCCACACATTTAACAGATGTTATTGGTCACATCCACACATTTAGCAGATGTTATTGGTCACATACACACATTTAACAGATGTTATTGGTCACATACACACATTTAACAGATGTTATTGGTCACATACACACATTTAACAGATGTTATTGGTCACATACACACATTTAACAGATGTTATTGGTCACATACACACATTTAACAGATGTTATTGGTCACATACACACATTTAACAGATGTTATTGGTCACATACACACATTTAGCAGATGTTATTGTGGGTGTAGAGAAATGCTTGTGTTTCTATCTCCAACACTGCAGTAATATCTAACAATACACACTAATCTAAAAGTAAAAGAATGGAATTAAGAAATATAGAAATATTAGTACGAGCCATGGCATTGACTAAAGTACAGTAGAATAGAATACAGTATATACATATGAGATGAGTAAAGCAGTATGTAAACATTAAAGTGGCCAGTGATTTCAAGTCTATGTATATAGTGCAGCATCCTCTAAGGTGCAGTGTTACGTAACCGAGTGGAAGCTGCCTAGTGATGGCTACTTAACAGTCTGATGGCCTTGAGATAGAAGCAGTTTTCGCTTGCAGAGAGCACCATCCAATTGACGCTTGGCGTTTGACCTTCAAGTGTTTGACACAGCCATTGATGACACAAACACTTTTCTAAATGGTTCTTCATCTACTAACCGCAGTTCAATCTGGCTCCGAACGAGACGCTTTCTCAAATGTCCCTGTCACTTAGTCCATCTGAAGATCACACCGGTTCAGATCACAAACCCAAATGTCGGTAGTTAAAGATCTGCTCAATGTTAATTAACTAACTAATGGGATTCTGGATGCAATTTGTGTCAGCGGTAGACACTTAACTTTCTGGCCTTCCCTGGGTATTGCACATTACACATTCTCGAACACCCCATTGACTGCAGAAAGTAAACTTTCATCCCTGTGATAATGGCCGATCATGAAATCTATTAAAGTCTCCTTCATTAGCAGTACGGCTGAAGATGTGAGCTTTCGTGGGTGCTGTGACGGTGCACCAATGACAGCGCAGTGAACGGTGGTAGGAGAAGAGTAGACAAAGGCACTGTAAACTTTCTTAAGGCTCTAATAACTAAAGAGAGAACTAATTCTCCATGGGTCTTCACCTCTCCTAAAAAGAACTCAATCACCACAACGTTAGTCTCCTGAGATTCAAACTGAAATATTTGTTAAAAGTTCCAGTCCAGAGGCTACTTCAGATCCTCCTCATTCAGACAGTGTCCCCGTCCCCCGTCCCCCCCCGGTGGCTACGTACCAAAGAGCCGGAGAAGGTGCGGGCCCCCGTAGACCTGGGACATGGGTGTATCGGGGTGATCCGCTAGTATCTCTGCATACTGGGGCCTCTCGAACTTATAGAGCAGCTGAGTGCCCAGCATGACGTTGAAGTACTCCCTGATCCCTGCCACCACCTCGTTCACAGCATACTCCCTGAGGGGAACCAGGAGATATAAGACAACAGGCAGTGGCTGGAGTGCTCACAGCTGGAGCTGAAGAATGTGTGATACCTAGGTTGAACTTCACCAAGCGAATTACAGCTAGCCAACTTTGATAAGCAGATACAGGCCTAGCTTGCCTGGTTTCTAGTCAGAGACCTTCTTCATTGTAACTTCACTCGTACTGCAGCGTCGAGAGGGGTGTGGTTTTACTTACTTGCTTTCTGAAGTTCCTCTTGATTTCTTATAGCTTGCATAGTCCTCCAAGACAGTATCCACATTCTTTCTCGCGGGCAGGTGAAAAAGCTACAAAAAATTTAAGAAAAATGTAATGTATACATATTTGTCAAGCACCTCATAAAATACGCTTAAAACACAAACAAAAACCTGTAAAGAATGAACTTGTAGGGAAAGACTGTCTTGCCAGTAAATAGTTGGCATCTTCTGACCATGGTAGACAGCTGGGTTGGGTTCAATTTGAAGTGACGGTAGTCAATTCATGAACTGAAATTCCAATTCAATAATAAAAAAAACCCCTCTATTTTCAATGACTTCTCAAACTTATAAGTAAAAGATATTCATTTCAAAAGTTTTTCAATATTTGAAGTTTAAATTCAAATTCCTGAATTGACCATTTTCAATTGGAATTGAGCCCAACCTTGGTAGAGCGCTGTCTAGACCCCCACCTGCTTCTGTCTGGTAATAAGGTCCCAGTCATCCACCAGCCACGGCTTCAGCTCCTCAGGAATCTTCACCTTGACCTCCACACGGTTGATGAACGTCTCCTCCTGGTTACAGTGAAACCAAATGGAACAGTCAGACTCATTTACAATAAGAGAGATGTGAAAACCAGAAGAAGAAAACATTTGCTAATGGTGTTAAAAACCACAATTCCCATCTGTGTTTGACTGACTGCTGCAGGACATAAGTAACTGGAGCCGTTGTTTCAGAGTATGAGAGGCTTCAACTGAACAGAACAGGCCTGCTGTATGTGAGGGACAACACACAGAACAGAACTGCTGTATGTGAGGGACAACACACAGAACAGGCCTGCTGTATGTGAGGGACAACACACAGAACAGGCCTGCTGTATGTGAGGGACAACACACAGAACAGGCCTGCTGTATGTGAGGGACAACACACAGAACAGGCCTGCTGTATGTGAGGGACAACACACAGAACAGGCCTGCTGTATGTGAGGGACAACACACAGAACAGAACTGCTGTATGTGAGGGACAACACACAGAACAGAACTGCTGTATGTGAGGGACAACACACAGAACAGGCCTGCTGTATGTGAGGGACAACACACAGAACAGGCCTGCTGTATGTGAGGGACAACACACAGAACAGGCCTGCTGTATGTGAGGGACAACACACAGAACAGGCCTGCTGTATGTGAGGGACAACACACAGAACAGAACTGCTGTATGTGAGGGACAACACACAGAACAGAACTGCTGTATGTGAGGGACAACACACAGAACAGGCCTGCTGTATGTGAGGGACAACACACAGAACAGGCCTGCTGTATGTGAGGGACAACACACAGAACAGGCCTGCTGTATGTGAGGGACAACACACAGAACAGAACTGCTATATGTGAGGGACAACACACAGAACAGGCCTGCTGTATGTGAGGGACAACACACAGAACAGGCCTGCTGTATGTGAGGGACAACACACAGAACAGGCCTGCTATATGTGAGGGACAACACACAGAACAGGCCTGCTGTATGTGAGGGATAACACACAGAACAGGCCTGCTGTATGTGAGGGACAACACACAGAACAGGCCTGCTGTATGTGAGGGACAACACACAGAACAGGCCTGCTATATGTGAGGGACAACACACAGAACAGGCCTGCTGTATGTGAGGGACAACACACAGAACAGGCCTGCTGTATGTGAGGGACAACACACAGAACAGGCCTGCTGTATGTGAGGGACAACACACAGAACAGGCCTGCTATATGTGAGGGACAACACACAGAACAGGCCTGCTGTATGTGAGGGACAACACACAGAACAGAACTGCTGTATGTGAGGGACAACACACAGAACAGGCCTGCTGTATGTGAGGGATAACACACAGAACAGGCCTGCTGTATGTGAGGGACAACACACAGAACAGGCCTGCTGTATGTGAGGGATAACACACAGAACAGGCCTGCTGTATGTGAGGGATAACACACAGAACAGGCCTGCTGTATGTGAGGGACAACACACAGAACAGAACTGCTGTATGTGAGGGACAACACAGAGAACAGAACTGCTGTATGTGAGGGACAACACAGAGAACAGAACAGGCCTGCTGTATGAGAGGGACAACACACAGAACAGAACTGCTGTATGTGAGGGACAACACAGAACAGAACAGGCCTGCTGTATGTGAGGGACAACACAGAGAACAGAACAGGCCTGCTGTATGAGAGGGACAACACACAGAACAGAACTGCTGTATGTGAGGGACAACACAGAACAGAACAGGCCTGCTGTATGTGAGGGACAACACAGAGAACAGAACAGGCCTGCTGTATGTGAGGTACAACACAGAGAACAGAACAGGCCTGCTGTATGTGAGGGACAACACAGAGAACAGAACAGGCCTGCTGTATGAGAGGGACAACACACAGCATTCATAGGTGGACATACACTCTCCACAGTTGGGTCGCAACGAGCCCTCTTCTTCCGCGGTGGCTGTGGCATCTCTCCTGTGCTGGTGCCTTCTCCAGCCGCTGGTGCTGCACAAAGACAAATGGTACAGACACACAATCATACTCTATCCACAAAGGAATGTTAAAGGGTTAATTTAACTAGTAGCTGAAACTAGTGGGACTAACACTTTTACTAGTAGCAGAAAGTAGTGGGACTAACACTATTACTAGTGGGACTAACACTTTTACTAGTAGCAGAAACTAGTGGGACTAACACTTTTACTAGTAGCATAAACTAGTGGGACTAACACTTTTACTAGTAGCATAAACTAGTGGGACTAACACTTTTACTAGTAGCAGAAACTAGTGGGACTAACACTATTACTAGTGGGACTAACACTTTTACTAGTAGCAGAAACTAGTGGGACTAACACTTTTACTAGTAGCAGAAAGTAGTGGGACTAACACTATTACCAGTGGGACTAACACTTTTACTAGTAGCAGAAACTAGTGGGACTAACACTTTTACTAGTAGCATAAACTAGTGGGACTAACACTTTTACTAGTAGCATAAACTAGTGGGACTAACACTTTTACTAGTAGCAGAAACTAGAGGGGCTAACACTTTTACTAGTAGCAGAAACTAGTGGGACTAACACTTTTACTAGTAGCAGAAACTAGTGGGACTAACACTTTTACTAGTAGCATAAACTAGTGGGACTAACACTTTTACTTACTCTTTAGTTTTGTCTTTTTCGCTTTCCTGAAGAAAAAAAAGATTGCATTAAAAGGCGCTGTTCAATTCTTTTTTGTGAAAGTTTGAAAGTAGGTCAAACTTGAAAGAAGGGATCAAACTTACAGATCAACATTTTTCTGCTGCACAGCAGCAATCTTCTTGCTCGGTGCTATACCCCTCATCTTTCCCTCAACATCATAATGCCTGCAGGAGAAAGGAACACCGCCAAGAAACCAGGCCATGAACTACAGTAACCTTCAGAAACACTTGTTCTCACATTTCCTCATGATCATTTTATGTATCCTTCTTTTAACCAGTATGTTTTATGTTCAACTAGTGCTTACAAGTAAAAGCACGGTGGGCTGCAAGTATTGTATCATAGGTGCTATATACATAAAGATGACTATTTGTGGTTCATTATTAAAATAAGTGGAATCACTTTTTATGTTCTCCCATCTTCGAGTCATCGTCGGCATTTCTGGGGAGACATTGATTGACATATAGAATCTCATTCTTGTATTTCGTTCAATGGCAGCTTGAATACAATGTTGACACAGTAGGTATATTCCATACACTAAAACACTTCCCCCCACCCCAACACAAAGTCTGTCTGTGATGATAGATGAACTCACTGATTAGCCTTTTGAAGCTCTTTTTGTTTCTGCAGGTTGCTGTCCACATATTTGAGAACTCTGCTTTCAGGAACCCATTCATCCCAGCTAAAACAGAAAGAAATCAACCACATTCAGATCGCTGACAGCTTAGTATTATTGAATCAATACCAGAATGTTAGGTCTGTGGCTGTGAGGTAAGCATTCATAAAAATAAAATAAAAGTTAATTCAAAAAAAAAAAAGATGGGTCCATAGCTACAACAGTACTGTCTAAACAGAGACAGTACTGGTCCTCTGTAGCTCAAATGTTAGAGCAGCGTTTCACAAGGGGTGTACGCTTTGGTTTTTGCCCTAGCACTACACAGCTGATTCAAATGAGGAACTCATCAAGCTTTGATCATTTGAATCCCCCTTGGGGTCCCCAAGAGTTTGGGAAACGCTCTGTTAGAGCATGCAACGCCAGAATAGTGGATTCAATTCCCAGGACCACCCATTAGTAAAAAACATACGCACCATGACTTTAGATACACCTGTCGTATTATTTGAAAAGCCAACAATGCAAAAATGACTCACTTTTTGTTCCATCCACTGTAATGAATGAAGTACTTAATTTGCTTCTCCTTGATATTGGTTTTCACTGCCTGAAATACAACAACAATCATTAAGAATTGTAATAAATATGACTTTAGGTATAGGCTACTGTAAATGGTGTATTGTTTAGTAAACACGAGCTGACAGCCATTCAGATTGGTGGAATGAATCTAAACTCACCTTTGCTTCGTAAAGCAACGGCCCATGAAAACACAGAACTCTTTCACCTGAAAACAGAAGAAATAGACAAATGCTGGATGGTTTTATTAACAAACCGTGAACACCAGTGGTTGGCTAAGGTGTAGCTAAATGTATTTCGTTGATATGTGGCCAACGTATAAAACTAACTAGCCACATTTGCTATTCAAGCCAAGGCCCTTGGCAAGGGATTGTTTACACGTTAGCAATTAGCTAACGTTAGCTAGGTAGCTTATTGTTTCAACACAGCCAGTTAGCACAAACAGTCTAGTTAGTTGGCTGAATGAATACGAAAGGTACGTGTATTAGTACACTACTTATGGTAGATGACACTTAATTATTCGATACATTATTCAGGCAATTTTCATATTGATGATATATCTAGCTAGCATACAGCTAGCACACCAGCAAAGCAGACTGTTTTAGCTAACGTTAGCTGGCTAACGTGCTCTGCGCGAGAAGCGCTATAGCGCAGAGGCGTCGATGCCTTTCCACTCACGAGACAACAGGGTCTAGCTACGTTTTTAATTTTACAGTTCATCATCCCGGTGCACATTACCTTCTTGAAATTTAGGTTTAGGGTCCTGTTTTGGCGCCATTCACAGACTCAACTGTTCGGATCTCTGAATGATCAAATTCGTGCATTGCCAGCTTCCATTTCTTCCTGACACAACACGGCAAAGGGCGCGCCACTCTTCTCGCGACGTGCACAGCCTGGCAGCGCGGTCAGGTGACCACGATATCGCATTGCGCTGTGGCGGCCCATGCGGACCACACAGGACATTATCATTGTTTTGTGAAGGGAGCCATGTTCATTTATTTTATTTGAACCTTTATTTAACTAGGCAAGTCAGTTAAGAACAAATTATTATTTACAATTACATCCTGGCCAAACCCTAACGACGCTGGGCCAATTGTGCGTAGGCCTATGGGACTCTTACTTTAGTTTATTTAGTAAATATTTTCTTAACCAACAATGCAGTTCAAGAAATAGAGTTAAGTGCTTGTAAGTAAGCATTTCACTCTACACATTTTGTATTCAGAGCATGTGACAATATTTTACCATAGTTCTGCCAATGAGAATAATGTACCAGCTCTGGGTGTATGTGTAACAGTATAACTTTAAACCGTTCCCTCGCCCCGACACGGGCGCGAACCAGGGACCTTCTGCACACATCAACAACAGTCACCCACGAAGCGTCGTTACCCATCGCTCCACAAAAGCCGCGGCCTTTGCAGAGCAAGGGGATACACTACTTCAAGTCTCAGAGCAAGTGACGTAACCAATTGAAACGCTATTAGCGCGTACCCGCTAACTAGCTAGCCATTTCACATCCGTTACATATGTTTAGATTATTATAATATTTTTTAAAAAATTTAAGTCATTTAAGAACAAATTCTTATTTACAATGACGGCCTACAGCGGCCAAACCCGAACGACGCTGGGCCAATTGTGTGCCGCCCAATCACAGCCGGTTGTGATACAGCCTGGAATCGAATCTGTAGTGACACCTCCTAGCACTGAGACCGCTGCGCCACCCAGAAGCCCTGTAGGGTACTAGGCTGTTTAGAATATTCATACAATCATAACATGAATTGGTTATTTCAGCCACTAACTAATAAATCAGCTCTTGCGTCTCATGTGCTGGTACACAGATGGTTGGCCAAGAGGTTTGAAGATCATTAATAGGTTTATTCAAAGAGTCTGAAGAGTATAACAAAAATATCAATCATTCTGTCCTGACAAATAGGATAGTAGGTCAATATCAAACTGAGATTAATTGTTTTATTGATATGGGTCAAGTATGTGATGCATAAGTGTAGCCTATTGGCACAACGCCTCTCCCCTATTTGACGTAGATAGTTTGTGTGTATGCATTGATATGTAGGCTACGTGTGCCTTTTTAAAAATGTATGTAGTTCTGTCCTTGAGCTGTTCTTGTCTAATGATGTTCTGTATTGTGCCATTCTGTATTATGTTCCATGTTTTGTGTGGACCCCAGGAAGAGTAGCTGCTGCTTTTGCAACAGCTAATGGGGATCCTAATAAAATACCAAATTGGTATTTGGCATGTTAGGCAATACATGCAGTGTTTTCGATATAACATGCATTTTGTTTGGGAAATGCATAGGCCTACCGGTAAAAGCTGTCATCAACTATCAAGTTGTACTCATAACACTGCTTGTGGGCTTCAGAGGGAAATTGACCATTTACAGTGATCGGTGTCAAGACTGTCATGTTTTTCGTTGTCCATTTTGACATGAAACACAATAATGCAATCATTAAGGCAACGGGGTGAGATTAAATATATGGATGTTTATTAAAAAAAACATTTTGCATGAACACAATTTAGACAATATGGTCGTTTTCAATCTATGAAGTTCACATTCATTCATCTGTTATCATAGGCATAATATTTACACTTCCCTCCAATTGCATGTCATTTGTGAATTTGTGACAAATGCCACACAATGAAGACTAGACGTGCAGCTGTGAAGGATGACATGGGATCATGGGTACGTTTCTCTCCACGAGGCTACACTTATGATGGAATGATAAAGACAATATCTAGTCTGTTTCTCTATCGTTTAATGATGACTGTCCGGGCGGTTTCTCTATCGTTTAATGATGACTGTCCGGGCGGTTTCTCTATCGTTTAATGATGACTGTCCGGGCGGTTTCTCTATCGTTTAATGATGACTGTCCGGGAATACAACAGCACATGGACAGGAGGAACCATAACAGGCAGAATTTCCTCATGCGCAATTTTGGTAGCCATTGGATACTGTATCATTGTGACATTTTGTTTTAGTGCTTGCCTATGCCTATTTTGTGATTTTTTTCCACCAACAGAACATACTGCATCCGCCTATTACAGTACCCCCAATGTCGTGCGCCCTGTATGGCACATTACGCATCAGGGAGCGCGTGCGTAATGGCAACGGCAACCGAATTTTCCACTGCGTAAAGTGACTATCCGCGATATAACAAATCTTTCAGTTTCTTTCTAAACTCTTCTCTCATCAGGCAATAAATGACAGGGTTTAGACAGCTATTGGCGTGCGCAAGGCAGACTGTCACAGGGAATACGTAAGTGTGAACTATGTAGTAAGATTTATCCCAATGCACAGCATTCAATTTCACAAGGACGCCCCAGAATGTGATGGCGTGATTTGGCATCCAGCAAAGAAAGAAGGACAGGACCACGATGGTGACAGATTTGGTGACTTGTGATGTCCGTTTGGTGTTTGTTTTCATACTACGGTTGCGGATGAATCGCAAAAGCATGATGTAGCTGAATGAAACAATGGCCATGGGTAAAACAAATGCAAATATTATTTTCTGAAGGTGATAAACTGCTAACCAATATTGTCCATCAGGGAACTTAAGCAAACATAATTTTTCCCCCGCTACATTTGTCACGGTTGAGAATATGGATGTTGGTGCAGTCGCAACTGTTGCGGATACCCAAAGAACCACGCAAATCCATTTGGCAGAGCAGGACTTTTGCCTAGTTCGGTCCTTTAGAGAGGAGGCGACGGACCAGTATCGGGTGACGCTCATTGCAGTCAGAAAGAACACGCTCGCGTACATGTTCATAACGGTGACGGAGCTGATGATTTTGCACATGGCGTCTCCAAACGGCCAGCTGAAGTCAAGTGCGGTGTCCACTGCCCAGAACGGCAGAGTCAACACAAACTGGAAGTCCGTCACTGCCAAGTTAAGTACAAAGAAGTTGATTCTGGATTTTTTCCGCTCTTGTTTCACTCTGATAAAGAAGAGCACCAGTAAGTTTCCCACCAAGCCCACAGCGCACACCACCGAGTAAACGACGCAGATGAAGACCCTCAAAATCGGAGTCCCGTCCGCTGTCACGTCGATGTCCTCTAGGCTACTGAACCGGTCCAGATCCGTCAAGGGCCAATTCAGAAGGCCTGCATTGCTGTTGTTTCCTTCAGTCATTGTTTCTGTTATTAAATTCGAGTGATTTATGTAGGCTATCCAACTTCAAATCAGGGTTGGAGTCGCTCGCTCTGCTTCCAATACATCCCCAGGTTAGTTTGAAATGATAAGAGCGCAACAATTGCTATGCGTCCTTCCCATCATCGCATAATCACACACATTGACAATGTAGATAGATGTCTTGGTGGGGTAGACCAGAGCGTCTTGACAAGTGCAGTTCTTACAGGATTTATATTGTGACCGCTTCTAGATGCCCTGCCCTGAACGCACAAGGATTGGTGCCAATGTTTGATTGACATTAGGCTATAGCCTATACTCCCTATTTGCATCACTTTCTTGATATTGACCAATAGGCTAAGCTGGACGTAATGGGTTTTATAATGGAATAAAATGTGTTTTTCTGGGAAATAGTGATTTGGCTACCTGAAAAATACAGTACTGGTAGGCTTAAACCTAATAAATGCTATTGTATTGATTGTAAACATTATTTAGATCTTTCTTCGACCATCCCATCTAGAGATCAGTGGAGGCTGCTGAGGGGAGGACAGTTCATAATAATGGCTGGAAAGGAGCGAATGGAATGGGACCAAACCATGTGTGTGGTGTATTTCCATTGCACTTATCCCGCTCCAGCTATTACCACGAGCCCGTCCTCCCCAATGAAGATGTCACCAACCTCCTGTGGTAGAGATTGAGTAAAAATAATACACAGATAAAGACTTCACCAAAATAGACATTGGGTAGAAATGTTATGACCAACAGAACCACACAGGCGTACCAGCGCACGCACGAACCGCGCTTTAACGCATAGTCTGAGTGGTATTTGGTATTTTGGGGTGTTTTATTAGGATCCCCATTAGCTGTTGCAAAAGCAGCAGCTACTCTTCCTGGGGTCCACACAAAACATGAAACATAATACAGAATGACATAATACAGAACATCATTAGACAAGAACAGCTCAAGGACAGAACTACATACATTTTTAAAAAGTCACACGTAGCCTACATATCAATGCAGACACACAAACTATCTACGTCAAATAGGGGAGAGGCGTTGTGCCGCGAGGTGTTGCTTTATCTGTTTTTTTTTTTAAACCAGGTTTGCTGTTTATTTGAGCAATATGAGATGGAAGGAAGTTCCATGCAATATAATACTGTACGCTTTCTTGAATTGGTTCTGGATTGCAGACACATTAGGGTGTTAAGATGTTAACTTATCCTACTGGATATTCTATAAGCATTGACAATTCATTGAGGACTTTATCCCCACACATGTGAAGTGTGTGTGTAAATAATTAGCATTTCATTGGAATTCCAAATGCTACATAATGGAATCCTTTAATCTTCATCTTCCTCTCTGGAGCCGGCCAGCCATCTCCCCACGGTAACCCAGACATGGCCGACCCACAGGGATGTACCAAGGCCGTGAGCTCAGGTGAGACATTTCTAATTGTAATTCTAATTTTTGTCTTAAAAATCAGATCTTCAACAAAAAATAATAAGAATATAATTTGTTTTATGAAAGAAAAGTTTAGGTAACCTCCATCTCATTGGAGCTGTTCAATAGTCAAGTCCAAGATCATAGATGTTGACGGCACCATCTCCAAAGCCTCCATTCAACCCTAGGTACACGTGGGTGATGTTTCAACCCAAAGTAGCAAGGCCATGGTACACGTGGGTGATGTTTCAACCCAAAGTAGCAAGGCCATGGTACACGTGGGTGATGTTTCAACCCAAAGTAGCAAGGCCATGGTACACGTGGGTGATGTTTCAACCCAAAGTAGTAAGGCCATGGTACACGTGGGTGATGTTTCAACCCAAAGTAGCAAGGCCATGGTACACGTGGGTGATGTTTCAACCCAAAGTAGCAAGGCCATGGTACACGTGGGTGATGTTTCAACCCAAAGTAGCAAGGCCATGGTACACGTGGGTGATGTTTCAACCCAAAGTAGCAAGGCCATGGTACATGTGGGTGATGTTATCTACCATCCTGCAGCACTCTGCCCTCTATACCAGTGATGGCCTCAGCATTGCATCTGTAGCCAAGCAGAGGAAGAAGGGAAGCAGCTGCTTCTAATCACTCTGGAGAGCAGTCCTTCCTCTTCACTCCAACCCAATCTACCCCCCACAACACAATTCCCTTCCCTCACACCAATCCCTTTCCCTCACACCAATCCCTTTATCACACTCCAATTCCCTTCCTCAATCCCCATAATTGAATCTTCAGAAAACATTTTGTCAATGCATTTGAATGCATTCGGTTTTCGATTGGAACCACAATACATCTCAAATTAGGGGAATTTTCATCATCACTTTAAAGATAAATCCATTGATTTATCATCAGAGATCATAGAACTCACCACAAATACAAGTATTTACTAGTTCAACTACTCGTCAATCAATAACTGAGTAACTTTAATTAAACTGTGAGGCAATTGAGCCAGAGAAGCAAGCAGGAGGGCAACGATGACCTTCAGAAACTTTTAACAATGCCAAAAGTTTGCCAATGCAGTTCCAGTATCTCCATATTTTGAGGACAAGCCTTCCCACACATGGCTCCTCCTAGATGGAGTAGTATGCATAGTTATGAGGTTTCCCTGCATGCTGCTATAAGCTGTTGGATTCCATAACAAATATGATCCTTTTAAATCTGTTCACTAATATGTGGTGAAGTATTTCCATCTCATTATGTAACTTCTAGAATGGTGAGATTGTCATTGCATCCCACTCCTTTGAGGCGTTGCTACACTAGTGACTAGTTGTACCCAAGAGTGTTGGGTACTGTTGGAGCTAGGAACACAAGCATTTCTCTACACCTGCAATAACATCTGCTAAATATGTGTGTGTGACCAATACAATTTGATTTGATTTAGACTCTGCCTTGTCTAAGGCAGACTGCAAAATGAGTGTCTACTGCCACCCAGTGTATGGTTGTGGTAATAACACACACTATTGTATATTCATCTATTTTGTAAGCCACTTAATGGCAGTGGAAATGAAACGTGTTACCATTCCACATGAGTATTTAATACTGTATGTATATGTTCCTGACAAAGAGGTTAAAAACGCCACAGATCAGATTAGATTTTGACAAGCTAATATATGGTACACATAAAATCGTGACTAGAGACAAGGAACAAAATACGGATGATCCCATACCTTCAATCTATTTGTTTGTGAACTAAAATGAAGATAAAACCCATAGATAACAAAATGCTTTTTATTACATCTAAACTCCTATACATTAGACAGACAACATTCAATAAGTAAACCATTTCTTCCAACGCAAGTAATAAATATTCTGTTTTCACCTAGTACTTTCTACAAACTGACATCGGTCTACTGTACAACGTTTAATCTTCCTTGAAAAGCCGTTTAATTCTCTGTTTGGAAATATGAAAGCAGAATCTGGGGGTTAAGGCAGTGAGTGCAGCTGTCAACTTATCCCCTCTTGAAATTCATTTAGTAAATTGGACCCTTTTTAGGTTAAAGTCCACTTTATTGTACAGCTTTTTCTATCTAAAAATATATAAATTAATCTCATGTTTTTGGATGACGCAAAAACACAAACTAACACTGGAGGAACTGACACTGTTGAAACACATGGGATTGGGGGGGGTGGGGGGTGGGGGGGGGTGATACAGACATCATAATATTACCAATGGGGGGGAGAGTGGGAGAGGACTTTACAATAAGGCCATTCCATGCCCATGTTAGGCTACACGTAGCATTTTAAATGGGAACACATTCTATGACGTCTGCTCTCACTTTGTCTTAAAAACCGACAAAAAAGAGATCACAGAGATCTAGAGCAATGACATCAATAACAGATCTGAAACCAAAACAAATCAATCATCCAAATAAATAAAGACATTTGTGATTGGGTCAACTCCTAACCTCTGACCCCAAATCTTAGTCTCACTTTGTTGGTTTACCCTAAACCAGTGCTTCCCAAACTCTGTCCACACACACACACACACACACACACACACACACACACACACACACACACACACACACACACACACACACACACACACACACACACACACACACACATCCATGAAAATCAAACAGGTGTAAAAATAGATCTGATTTATATATATATATAGATTAAAAAATAAATAAAATACTGCACAACATTGTTTATACAGAGAGGATATTTTTAAAACACGTCTGATGCTATCAAAGAGCCAATCAGTTAAGAGTAGGAGAGAGGGGGGGTGGTGACAAGACAGGAAGGTCTCCATATCGACTGGCTGCAAAGTTGACGTGTTATCTGCTCTGGTTCAGGATACTAGATGGAGAGTGATTGGGGAAGCTGTCGCAAGCGATTATCTATCTCAAGAGGGGAAAGCTAATTAGGCTCGAAGTGAAGAGCTGTGGAAGAGAAGAGGACTGAAGCACAAACACCTTGAGATAATGACACTGCAGAAAAGCCTGACTGGCTACAAAGACACTCCGCAGAATGGTGGAATGGGCTACGGACAGACAGAAAAGGTTGACAGACAAGGTAATGTCAATGACTTCAACATAGTCTCCCTCTCCCTCCCTCTCCGGGAACAAAGAAAAAAAGCATATGTTTTTGACTGTAGGTGACTGTGATGAGTGTGACTGTAGGTGATTGTGATGAGTGTGACTGTAGGTGACTGTGATGAGTGTGACTGTAGGTGACTGTGATGAGTGTGACTGTAGGCGACTGTGATGAGTGTGACTGTAGGTGACTGATGAGTGTGACTGTAGGTGACCGTGATGACTGTGACTATTAGTAAAGCAGGGATTTTGGAAAGTTTTAAAATTCAGTACAGTAGCCTGAACAAACCCTGTATTTTATTTTCATATTGTCTATGTTGGCAGAAAACTGATTCAGCAGGAAGAAGTGACAAACATTGCTGTCATTGTTTCGATCCTGACACATTCTTTAATGTCTTCTCAAAGAGCTTACATGGCAGTTGATGAGTTCCCATGACTAGAGTCTCCTGTATATTTAAGCAGCAGTGACTGTCTAGTCTGAGCCTAGTCCTATACCTTTATATCCTGACTGGAAATTCACTCATTCTATTATAGTTACATGTTCACTGTGTAAATTCCTCTGTCTGTATTCTGTCTCTATATTGTTCATCACTCGAAGCACCATTTCACCAGGTCACATTCTGACTGAGTCAATGTACTTGGTCAAAGTTGAGTTGGATGGAAACTGCCTCTCATATTAGCAATATCCCCATAGCATTTATAACACAGTAGATATGTCTGTCTCTGCCTCTACGGGTTACTCCCCTCCGCCTCTAACGGGGTACTCCCCTCCGTCTCTAACGGGGTACTCCCCTCCGCCTCTAACGGGGTACTCCCCTCCGCCTCTAACGGGGTACTCCCCTCCGCCCCTAACGGGGTACTCCCCTCCGTCCCTAACGGGGTCCTCCGCCTCTAACGGGGTACTCCCCTCCGCCTCTAACGGGGTACTCCCCTCCGCCTCTAACGGGGTACTCCCCTCCGCCTCTAACGGGGTACTCCCCTCCGTCCCTAACGGGGTACTCCCCTCCGTCCCTAACGGGGTACTCCCCTCCGTCCCTAACGGGGTACTCCCCTCCGTCCCTAACGGGGTACTCCCCTCCGTCCCTAACGGGGTACTCCCCTCCGTCCCTAACGGGGTACTCCCCTCCGCCTCTAACGGGGTACTCCCCTCCGCCTCTAACGGGGTACTCCCCTCCGCCTCTAACGGGGTACTCCCCTCCGCCTCTAACGGGGTCCTCCCCTCCGCCTCTACGGGTACTCCTCTCTGCTATGAGTTCAGCTGCAGTGTCTCACAAACAACCAGGTGAAAACAGAGAGGAAGAGCGTGTGATAGGTGGAGGATAGTTGACTGAAAGCAATGTAGTGCCCAGATACACATGCTCTCTGTGTGGGTTGAGTTCATTTTTGGTCTTGTGCAAAAGGTGACACAAGTGGTTGAATAAGTAAAAACAACAGAATATAACGAGGTTTCAAATAAAAGCATAAAATTACTGTAGAGTATTTCTCAAGTTAAATAGGCATTCTGTGTCTACCATAGTTTAAATAACCATAAAATTGTGAACACATTTTCTGCTAAAATGTTGTCAAATTGAAATATTGTGCATAATGACTGCACAGATGGTCTATTGAAGGGGGGGAGAAATGAAAGGCCCAATGCAGCCATTTATATATCGATATCAAATCATTTCTGGGTAACATGAAGTACCTTACTGTAATAGATGTCCATAAAAATGGGCAAAAATGGCTTTTTAGGGGGGGGGGGGGAAACGCTCTAAAGCAAGAATTTTGCCGAGAATGGTCCGAGACTGGTCCGAGACTGGTCTGAGTGGGAAGGGGGGGAAACTGAAAAATAGCTGTTAGTGGCAGAGAGGTTTGGAAGTCTCTTTGCTATTGGTCTAGCAACCAATTTACCACATGGTGATGTCACCATGTAAAGCTGAAATTCCCGCTCATGCAAACCTGTTGATTAGAAGGCCCTGTGTAGATTATTTTCAACCAGCAACTATCAGGAAATAAAACTGATTTACGTTTTTTTCACACTTTTACCATGTTAGTTTCATCAGTTGTTGTGCACTATGGTAAAAACACCAGAAAACAGAATTCTGACTGCACTGGCCCTTTACAGAGACGAAAAGCAGAAATGTCTAACATTACCCACCTAGCTTTGCACTCCCCACAGCATCAACCTGAACTCCTTAGGGAATGCATGTTTACGTCATTTAGCAGATCCACTTATCCAGAGAGACTTATTCATATATCTTACATATAACTTAGAACGCATAATACCAAAACAAATGACACAGTAACAAACAAGTCAACCAGGGAAAAGATATTGTCTTGGAGAAGAAATTCAACTGTGATTTCAAAATGAAGAGTAGAGAGAGATTGATAAGTTGAAAATGTCAAGAGGTAATGCCATGGATGTGTGAGGAGAATCCCCATCAGATCTAACAGGATAAAAACCAAAGAAAAGTAATGAGATATTAAAGTTAAGATTATAGAGGGGCAACGTATGTATAGCTGTGTGGATACATCTTCAGTCTCCACTTCAAAATAGCAACTGAAGTTACTTACGGGACAGAACAAGTCTTCAATTAATTAATATACAAAAGTAAAAAGAGAAAATATATTTTTTGTTCTCTGTACACAGCGTTGCTCTTTTCGTAAAAAAAAAAAAAAGCCTTCCTCCGTTTTTGCACGGCTAGCGTTTCTGGTAGGTACCGGCAGGGAGCTGATCTATGGTCCAGTCTAGTCCGTCGACTTCAGAGATGAAACCCATAGACCTCTCTGATATCTCACTGTTCTGGAATCAGTCTAGTGGAATGTCGTCAGGGAGCCAGCTACCAACCGATAACTGTTCTGGAGCCAGTCTAGCAACACTAGGTGCCAATCCCATCCATCTGTGGGGTGTGACTTTATAACTGTTCCTGGGTTGCCCAGTCAAACGACACCTCGGGACCGGCTCCGCCACAGACAGGTATTCCACTGTTCTGGAGTCAGCCTTAACGACACAACTCAAAACCAGAGCTGTAGACTGGGTGGGACCGTTAAACTGTTTCTGCGTCAGTTTAGTAGTCATGACTGCATCCTCCATTAAACAACCAACAAACCCTCTGTTTCGGAGTCAGTCGCTAGTCGCCGAAAACAAAATCGTCAGTCTAGTGAGATCACGTCAGGGATGGTATCGTAGAGGGCTGCGGCCGCCACCACATCAGCACTGGACCGACCTCCTACCCCGGGGTGTGTGTGTGAGTGCGTGGGGTGTGTGTGTGAGTGCGTGGGGTGTGTGTGTGAGTGTGTGGAGTGTGTGCTGTGAGTGTCTCTCAGACTGCTAGAGGATACGAGGCTACTGCTGCTGCCACCGCTGCTGTTTCCTCCACCATCAGCACCGTTGACGGGCGCCAGCGAGCCAGAGGAGGGCGCCCCAGATTGGTCCAGGAACAGCTGGGAGGAGGACGAGGAGGTGGTGTAGGGACGGAAGTGGTTGAGAAGGAGCTCGTGGTCGTCTGAGGCCGAGGCAGCAGCGGCGGCGGCCATCACCATGTTGTAATGCTTCAGAGGAGGACAAACAGGTACATTCAGTTATATTCATCTTGCTACCAAACCCAAGTTCTGGGTACGTCTTTAGAGGCTATAGTGTTGCCTTTAGGAGGCCTACAGGACGTCTTTAGAGGCTATAGTGTTGACTTTAGGAGGCCTACAGGACGTCTTTAGAGGCTATAGTGTTGCCTTTAGGAGGCCTACAGGACGTCTTTAGAGGCTATAGTGTTGACTTTAGGAGGCCTACAGGACGTCTTTAGAGGCTATAGTGTTGCCTTTAGGAGGCCTACAGGACGTCTTTAGAGGCTATAGCGTTGACTTTAGGAGGCCTACAGGACGTCTTTAGAGGCTATAGTGTTGCCTTTAGGAGGCCTACAGGACGTCTTTAGAGGCTATAGTGTTGCCTTTAGGAGGCCTACAGGACGTCTTTAGAGGCTATAGTGTTGCCTTTAGGAGGCCTACAGGACGTCTTTAGAGGCTATAGTGTTGCCTTTAGGAGGCCTACAGGACGTCTTTAGAGGCTATAGTGTTGCCTTTAGGAGGCCTACAGGACGTCTTTAGAGGCTATAGTGTTGACTTTAGGAGGCCTACAGGACGTCTTTAGAGGCTATAGTGTTGCCTTTAGGAGGCCTACAGGACGTCTTTAGAGGCTATAGTGTTGCCTTTAGGAGGCCTACAGGACGTCTTTAGAGGCTATAGTGTTGCCTTTAGGAGGCCTACAGGACGTCTTTAGAGGCTATAGTGTTGCCTTTAGGAGGCCTACAGGACGTCTTTAGAGGCTATAGCGTTGCCTTTAGGAGGCCTACAGGACGTCTTTAGAGGCTATAGCGTTGCCTTTAGGAGGCCTACAGGACGTCTTTAGAGGCTATAGTGTTGCCTTTAGGAGGCCTACAGGACGTCTTTAGAGGCTATAGTGTTGCCTTTAGGAGGCCTACAGGACGTCTTTAGAGGCTATAGTGTTGCCTTTAGGAGGCCTACAGGACGTCTTTAGAGGCTATAGTGTTGCCTTTAGGAGGCCTACAGGACGTCTTTAGAGGCTATAGTGTTGCCTTTAGGAGGCCTACAGGACGTCTTTAGAGGCTATAGTGTTGCCTTTAGGAGGCCTACAGGACGTCTTTAGAGGCTATAGTGTTGCCTTTAGGAGGCCTACAGGGGTGTTCCACATAAAACATACCTGATGATTGTCCCCTTGTAGAAAGGAGAAGAAATTCAGATCTGTGAATAAAACACAACGTTCAGTCATTCATTTTATTCACCGTGATCAGGACAGGTTCAACTGACTCAGTCAGACAAGTTAGTGTTTACTGTATACTGGGACATTCTGGGCTCCACAGACCCTGAAGACACTCCTGAAGAAATGTGTCGAGGCAGTGTGGAGTAGTAGGTTGGTGTGTGTGTGTGAGTGGTTGTGTATGCATGTGTATGTGGTTGTGTAAGTGTGTGTGTGGATGTGTATGATTGTGTAAGTGTTTGAGCGGTTGTGCAAGTGTGTGTGTGTGTGTGTGTGGTTGTGTATGTGTGTGTGTATGTGTGGTTGTGTAAGTGAATGTGTGGTTGTGTGTGTGTGTCTGTGGTAATGTGTGTGTGTGTGGTTGTGTATTTGTGTGGTTGTGTGTGGTCGTGTATTTATGTGTGGTTGTGTAAGTGTGTGTGTGGCTGTGTGTGTATGTGGTAATGTGTGTGTGTGTGTGTGTGTGTGTGGTCGTGTATTTGTGTGGTTGTGGTTGTGTGTGGTCGTGTATTTCTGTGGTTGTGGTTGTGTGTGTGGTAATGTGTGTGTGTGTGTGTGTGTGGTTGTGTATTTGTGTGGTTGTGGTTGTGTGGTAATGTGTGTGTTACCTGTGAGCTGGTTTGGGGCGTGGTAGTATGGACGGTAGTCCTGGATGAGGGGAGGTACAGGGGGGATGTAGCTGGTGTCCACAGACGGCATGCTGGGGGTCCGGCTCACTGGGGACACCTGGTGGTGCAGGTTCAACACTCTGCAACCAAACAGACACACAGAGAGAGAGAGAATATTAACACACAGCACAGAGCACAGAGAAAGAGACAGAGAGAATATTAACACACAGAGGTGTGAGAGGTGCGAGAGAGGGGCCAGAGAGGGGCCAGAGATGAGAGGGGTGAGAGAGGTGAGGGATGAGAGAGGTGAGGGGTGAGAGAGAGGAGGGGTGAGAGAGAGAGGTGAGAGGTGAGAGGGGTGAGAGAGGTGAGAGAGGGGTGAGAGGTGAGATATGTGAAAGGGGTATGAGGGGTAAGAGGGGAGGGAGGGGCGAGAGGGAAGGGAGGGGAAGGAGAGGTGAAAGGGGTGAGGGAGGCGAGGGGGGTGAGGTAGGCGAGATTGGTGCGAGGTGTATTGGTGGAGGTGGGTCTCACCCCTTGTTGACGATGGGAGGCGAGGTGGGGGACAGGGAGGGGCAGGGCCTCTTGAGGGGCGGTTGGTCATCATCGTCGTCCTCTGAGGAGCTGTCCAGGGTTAGGTCGATCACCTCCACCTTCATCCTACTGCTGCCCCCGTTGTGGGACGACGAGCTCCTCTGCTCCCCTACCGCCGACCGATGCAAGCCTGGGGGGAGAGAGACACGGCAAACAATCACATCAATCAAATGTATTTATATAGCCTATTACACACCCCAGCCTAGAGCAAGTGGCAACACAGTGGAATAGTCATGAGACATATAGTGTAAAGATAAGCCAGAATAATATCATCTAAACGAGAGCCACTGGGTTTGCAGCCAGTTGTTCCAGCACTGTTCTAACACACATTCTTATACAAATCAAGGTCCAATGAACAGAGTAGTGGAATCAGGTATGCTACAAGCTGCAGGGCTGGACCAAAAGCCTGCCCTTACACACCGCCTCGCTCACCTTCCAGTCCGTTGCTGTAGGAGGCTGACGAGACCTCCTGTACTTCCTTCTTTGTCCTCATGGGGGCCCAGTAGCCATCCTCCTTAAACTGGATCTCATCACAGTCTACACAGCTGTTCAGGATCTCCATAAACAACCTGGACAAGACAGAGACACAGAAACAACAGTGTGAAGGTATACTGTACATGCAATGTATTCATGTTGTGGTACAGTCATTGTGAGTACAGTGCTATTCACGTTGTGGTACAGTCATTGTGTGTACAGTGTGATTCACGTTGTGTTACAGTCATTGTGTGTACAGTGTGATTCACGTTGTGGTACAGTCATTGTGAGTACAGTGTTATTCACGTTGTTTACTTGGTGTGTGTAAATACATCTATACACTACAGATTGAATAAATAGAAAAGACCATCTGATTCTCTCCTGTAGGAATGAATAGAGCGGACCTGTATACAGTATAACTGAATAGAGCGGACCTGTATACAGTATAACTGAATAGAGCGGACCTGTATACAGTATAACTGAATAGAGTGGACCTGTATACAGTATGACTGAATAGAGTGGACCTGTATACAGTATGACTGAATAGAGTGGACCTGTATACAGTATGACTGAATAGAGTGGACCTGTATACAGTATGACTGAATAGAGTGGACCTGTATACAGTATGACTGAATAGAGTGGACCTGTATACAGTATAACTGAATAGAGTGGACCTGTATACAGTATAACTGAATAGAGTGGACCTGTATACAGTATAACTGAATAGAGTGGACCTGTATACAGTATAACTGAATAGAGTGGACCTGTATACAGTATAACTGAATAGAGTGGACCTGTATACAGTATGACTGAATAGAGTGGACCTGTATACAGTATGACTGAATAGAGTGGACCTGTATACAGTATGACTGAATAGAGTGGACCTGTATACAGTATGACTGAATAGAGCGGACCTGTATACAGTATGACTGAATAGAGCGGACCTGTATACAGTATAACTGAATAGAGCGGACCTGTATACAGTATAACTGAATAGAGCGGACCTGTATACAGTATAACTGAATAGAGCGGACCTGTATACAGTATAACTGAATAGAGCGGACCTGTATACAGTATAACTGAATAGAGCGGACCTGTATACAGTATAACTGAATAGAGCGGACCTGTATACAGTATAACTGAATAGAGCGGACCTGTATACAGTATAACTGAATAGAGCGGACCTGTATACAGTATAACTGAATAGAGCGGACCTGTATACAGTATAACTGAATAGAGCGGACCTGTATACAGTATAACTGAATAGAGCGGACCTGTATACAGTATAACTGAATAGAGCGGACCTGTATACAGTATAACTGAATAGAGCGGACCTGTATACAGTATAACTGAATAGAGCGGACCTGTATACAGTATAACTGAATAGAGCGGACCTGTATACAGTATAACTGAATAGAGCGGACCTGTATACAGTATAACTGAATAGAGCGGACCTGTATACAGTATAACTGAATAGAGCGGACCTGTATACAGTATAACTGAATAGAGCGGACCTGTATACAGTATAACTGAATAGAGCGGACCTGTATACAGTATAACTGAATAGAGCGGACCTGTATACAGTATAACTGAATAGAGCGGACCTGTATACAGTATAACTGAATAGAGCGGACCTGTATACAGTATGACTGAATAGAGTGGACCTGTATACAGTATAACTGAATAGAGCGGACCTGTATACAGTATAACTGAATAGAGTGGACCTGTATACAGTATAACTGAATAGAGTGGACCTGTATACAGTATAACTGAATAGAGTGGACCTGTATACAGTATAACTGAATAGAGTGGACCTGTATACAGTATAACTGAATAGAGTGGACCTGTATACAGTATAACTGAATAGAGTGGACCTGTATACAGTATAACTGAATAGAGTGGACCTGTATACAGTATAACTGAATAGAGTGGACCTGTATACAGTATGACTGAATAGAGTGGACCTGTATACAGTATGACTGAATAGAGTGGACCTGTATACAGTATGACTGAATAGAGTGGACCTGTATACAGTATAACTGAATAGAGTGGACCTGTATACAGTATAACTGAATAGAGTGGACCTGTATACAGTATAACTGAATAGAGTGGACCTGTATACAGTATAACTGAATAGAGTGGACCTGTATACAGTATAACTGAATAGAGTGGACCTGTATACAGTATAACTGAATAGAGTAGATCTGTATACAGTATAACTGAGAAGGTTGTTTATGTACATACTGTAGGTCAACTAGCGGAATCCCGCCCTATGGTTGGATGTGACTATTCAATACCATTTCATGTTTGAAGAACACAACCACAGACCGTTCAACTCAACAACCCCCCAGCTAAGCACAAATTCATGCTGCTAATCAACTATTCTCAACTTCCTGTTTATTTTGATCGCTGCTCACCCAAAATGTCACCCTATGGGTGAATATTGAATTTGTGCAGAAAAATAAGCTGGTTGCAACTGTGGCCATGTAAAGAATTGTTGGGCTACACATTTTAAACCCACAGGTCACCATCTGATGTGACCATTAAAGTCTGAAACTGGGCACAGAAAATAAACAAACTAAACCCAGAGGAATATAAAGTGGCCAGTGGCACGTTCCCGGATGACATGCTTCTTTCCAGCCTAAAATTAAGAAAATCTGCACAAAATTGTAGGGGCAGACCCCGCCGCAAGTTCCTGTGATACGGTATAATAACATAGATGTATACAGTATACACAGTGCCTTCAGAAAGTATTCATACCCCTTGACTTATTCCAAATGTTGTATTGTTACAGCCTGAATTCAAAATGGATTAAATAGATTCCCCCCCCCTCACCCATATACACACTCACAATACCCCATAATGACATCACAATACCCCATAATGACATCACAATACCCCATAATGACAAAGTGAAAACATGTTCTTAGACATTTTTGCACATTTATTGAAAATGAAATACAGAAATATCTCACTTACATAAGTATTCACACCTCTGAGTCAATACTTTGCAGGAGCTCCTTTGGCAGTGATTACAGTAGAGTCTTTCTGGGTAAGTCTCTAAGAGATTTCCACACCTGGATTGTGCAACATTTTGCCATTATTATTTTCAAAATTCTTCAAGCTCTGTCAATTGGTTTTTGATCATTGCTAGACAACCATTTTCAGGTCTTGCCAAAGATTTTCAAGAAGATTTAAGTCAAAACTGTAACTAGGCCACTCAGGAACATTCACTGTTAAGCAACTCCAGTGTAGATTTGGCCTTGTTTTTGTCCTACTGAAATGTGAATTCATCTCTGGTGGAAAGCAGACAATCTGGTTTTCCTCTAGGATTGTTCCTGTGTTTAGCTCCATTCGGTTTATTTTTTATCCTGAAAATACTCTCCCAGTCCTTAATGACTGATTAAATGGTGAGTGGTAACTCAGTAATGTTTTGTATTGAATTTACCCCAAACATAACACTTTGTATTCAGGACAAAAATATAATTGCTTTGCAACATTGTTTGTATTATTACTTTAGTGCCGTGTTGCAAACAGGATCCATGTTTTGGAATATTTTTATATCTTCTTTCATTTCACTCTGTCATTTAGGTTAGTATTGTGGAGTAACGACAATGTTGTTGATCCATCCTCAGTTTTCTCCTAGCACAGCCATTAAACTCTGTAACTGTTTTAAAGTCACCATTGGCCTCATGGTGAAATCTCTGAGCGGTTTCCTTCCTCTCCGACAACTGAGTTAGAAAGGACACCTGTATATCTGTAGTGACTGGGTGTATTGATACACCATCCAAAGTGGAATTAATAACTTTACCATGTTCAAAGGGATATTCAATGTTTGCTTTTTTAATTTTTACCAATCTACCTATAGGTGTCGTTCTTTGCCAGGCATGGGAAAACTTCTCTAGTCTTTGTGGTTGAATCTGTGTTTGAAATTCACTGCTCAACTGAGGGACCTTACAGATGATTGATTGTGTGGTGTACAGAGATGAGGTAGACATTCATGTTAAACACTATTATTGTACATTTACATTTACATTTAAGTCATTTAGCAGACGCTCTTATCCAGAGCGACTTACAAGTACATACATTCATACTTTTTTGTACTGGCCCCCCGTGGGAATCGAACCCACAACCCTGGCGTTGCAAGCGCCATGCTCTACCAACTGAGCCACACAGGACCACATTGTACACAGAGTGAGTCCATGCAACTTATTATGTGACTTGTTAAGCACATTTTTACTCCTGAACTTATTTAGGGTTGCCATGACAAAGGGGTTTGAATATTTACTGACTCAAGAAATTTCAGCTTTTCATTTTATACTAATTACAAAAATTTTCAAAAAACATACTTCCAATTAGACATTATGGGATATTGTGTGTTTAAAATCTAAATGTAATCCATTTTAAATTCAGGCTGTAACACAACAACATGTGGAATAAGTGAAGGGGGATGAATCCTTTCTGAAAGGCCTGTACGGCCACTATGTTCTGTATTAAAGAGAGACACTAAGAGCCGGTTCAGGGTTGTGGGTCTCACCCGTCAATGATGAGATGTTGGTAGGGGGCTTTCTGATCACAGACGGGACAAACCCAGGTGGGTTTCTTCTCATTCATCTGGATGTACAGCGTAGCGTCAAAACACTGCAGGTGGGAACACGTCAGCGCCCGGCACGGAATCATCAGACGCATCTTCCCCAGCTGCAAACAACACACACACACACACACGCCACAGACATAGTAGTTAAGCGGTGATAGGGGTATTGAGACAAGTCGGGACACACACACACACACACACACACACACACACACACGCCACAGACATAGTAGTTAAGCGGTGATAGGGGTATTGAGACAAGTCGGGACACACACAGTAAAGCACAGTAATAGGGGTGTTAAGACAGTGTGTGTGTTTACCGGACAGAGCAGCGACACACGCAGGCTGGTGGTGGCGATTTCACTGTCTGGATCTGCCGTTAGTTTCTCTTTGACTGCAGGGGGACAGAGAACAGCATGAAGAAGAAGCAGGGATCATGACCACCTATACAAGACCTGCACAACCATCTACAGTAGATGAACCCTTCACATGGAATATAGTACAGAGCTCCATGACAATACAGAACAAGACACGTGGTTTAAACAGGCCAGAACTAAATATGTAGCTAGATACATTTGTGTCATGGACCCGTTCAGCCAGCATGCTAACAGTGCTAAAAGTGCTAACACTGCTAACAGTGTAAATAGTGTATCGTCCTGGCAACCCTTACTGAGTGCTCTGGAATGGTCTGGGTTCCTGATGCCTTTGGACCGTAGTCTCTGCAACAGTACTGTGGACGACTGCTGCTTGACCAGGTACACCGCCATAGAGTAGCTCTGAAAACACAGAAGGTGCTGTAGGGTTGTTAAAATCACTCTCCTTTTCATCCAGATCACTGCACTTTTCTACAGCACTTTTATTCATGTGTTTTTGCCCCATTGTTGTTATCAAACCAAACATTATTTATACAGCACGTTTCTTACAGGAGTAAATTCTAAGTGCTTAAAACATAAAATAAATTGGCCTCCCGAGTGGCGCAGACGTCTACAGATCCGCAATTGTGCACCGCCTTGAGGCGGTGCACAATTGGCCCAGCATCCTCCGGGTTAGGGGAGGGTTTGTCTGGCCGGGATGTCCTTGTTCCATCGCACTCTAGCAACCCCTGTGGCGGGCCGGGTGCAGTGCACGCTGACACGGTCGCCAGGTGCACGGTGTTTCCTCTGACACATTGGTGCGGCCTGCTTCCGGGTTAAGCGAGCAATGTGTCAAGAAGCAGTGCGGCTAGGTGGGGTCGTGTTTCGGAGGACGCATGGTTCTCGACCTTTCGCCTCTCCCGAGTCCATACGGGAGTTGCAACGATGTGACAAGACTAACTACCAATTGGATACCAGGAATTTGGGTAGAAAAAGGGGCAATAATAATCAAAAATATATATATATATTTTTAAATACTATTTATTTTAAAGAAAAAATATAAAAATACATTTTGTTTTTTACAATTAAGATAGACAATAATCAAATTAAAATTAAGAGATTTTTTAAATGTATCATCTCTTCAATCTTATATCTTACCCTTCCAACCTCTGAGGTCCAAGACACCACGATGGTGTTGGGGACTGTGGTGGATAGTCTGACCACTGAGGTAATGTTGATGGGCCGGCTGGGGCGCTTCGGCTCCACACCGTTTTTCGTTGGAGGAAGATAACCCTGAGAGGGGAGAGAGGGATAGAAGAAGAGAGAGGGAGGGAGAGAGGAGAAGGGAGAGAGACGGATGGAGGGAGAAAGATGGAGAGAGAGGTAAGGAGGGGAGGGAGAGAGGGAGGAGGGAGGGAGAGAGGGAGGAGGGAGAGAGAGAGAGGTAAGGAGGGGAGGGAAAAAGGGAGGAAGAGAGAGAGGTAAGGAGGGGAGAGAGAGAGAGAAAGAGAGAGAGGTAAGGAGGGGAGAGAGAGAGAGGGGGGAAAGGTCACACTCCACATCTCAATCAACTGTTTATTGTAATTGAAGGTATGGTTTGTGTTTAACCAGCAGTACTGTACAGTGTGTAACCGGCAGTACTGTACAGTGTGTAACCGGGAGTACTGTACAGTGTGTGACCGGCAGTACTGTACAGTGTGTAACCGGCAGTACTGTACAGTGTGTAACCGGCAGTAATGTACAGTGTGTAACCGGCAGTACTGTACAGTGTGTAACCGGCAGTACTGTACAGTGTGTAACCGGCAGTACTGTACAGTGTGTAACCGGCAGTACTGTACAGTGTGTAACCGGCAGTACTGTACAGTGTGTAACCGGCAGTACTGTACAGTGTGTAACCGGCAGTAATGTACAGTGTGTAACCGGCAGTACTGTACAGTGTGTAACCGGCAGTACTGTACAGTGTGTAACCGGCAGTACTGTACAGTGTGTAACCGGCAGTACTGTACAGTGTGTAACTAGCAGTAATGTACAGTGTGTAACTAGCAGTACTGTACAGTGTGTAACCAGCAGTACTGTACAGTGTGTAACCAGCAGTACTGTACAGTGTGTAACCAGCAGTACTGTACAGTGTGTAACCAGCAGTACTGTACAGTGTGTAACCAGCAGTACTGTACAGTGTGTAACCAGCAGTACTGTACAGTGTGTAACCAGCAGTACTGTACAGTGTGTAACCAGCAGTACTGTACAGTGTGTAACCAGCAGTACTGTACAGTGTGTAACCAGCAGTACTGTACAGTGTGTGGAGTTGTGTTTCTTACCGGGAGGTTGCATGGCTTCCCGTTCACCTTCACACACAGATTGGGCGGAAAGTGGTCTTCCTGAGGACAACTTGTCTCAGAGAGACAAAACCTGCGCACACACACACAGACACACAGACACACACACACAACCATAATGAGCAATATTGCAATGAAGACTGGCCACTATATTATGGCCAGCTGATCTCTCGGTAAACCATCAATACTATGATGCTAAATTCACCTGCACAGCTGATCTCAATTGCAACCAGCATTGGCCACTCCCTAACCACTCCCTAAGACAGATGTCAGGGTTATGTTTCCATCCTCATTGCAACCAACATTTTTTAAAATAATTTCGCCTTCTGGTGGGAATTATCTTCGGAACATATTAGTACGGCAATTTTACCTGACAATGGGCAATTTATTTTAAATGATGTTTTCCCTCTTTTTCTCTCCACTTTCGTGGTATCCAATTGGTAGTTAGTCTTGTCTCATCGCGGCAACTCCCGTACGGACTCGGGAGAGGCGAAAGTCAAGAGCCGTGCGTCCTCCGAAACACAACCCAACCAAGCTGCACTAATTCTTGACACAATGCCCTCTTAACCCGGAAGCCAGCCGCACCAATGTGTCAGAGGAAACACCGTACACCTGGTGACCGTGTCAGCGTGCACTGCGCCCGGCCCAGGACAGGAAACACCGTACACCTGGTGACCGTGTCAGCGTGCACTGCGCCCGGCCCAGGACAGGAGTCGCTAGTGCGCGATGGGACAAGGACATCCCTGCCGGCCAAACCCTCCCCTAACCCGGATGACGCTGGGCCAATTGTGCGCCGCCCCATGGGTCTCCCGGTCGCGGCCGGCTGCGACAGAGCCTGGACTCTAACGCAGAATCTCTGGTGGTAACAGCTAGCACTGTGATGCAGAGCCTTAGACCACAGCGCCACTCGGGAGGCCGGGCAATTTATCTACAACTGAAATAAGGTATTTCATCTCCTTGTTTACCACGGAAAATCTACTATGGCAATGTAGCCTACCCTACATGTTGTTTGAATAGAAACATCCTGGTGTAGGATACATTTTTTGTTTCCAATTCATGGAAATTCATTAATTATTTTATTTGTCCTAATAAAAAAATTGTAATTTCTTATCAAGAGGTTCGAGGGAAAAATTATTGAACTGTAGGCTACATAACATTTGAAAGTAAATTGCGATTGTATTGTATTTTGATTCAAATTCTATCCTATTCTAATAAAGTTATTTAAAAGTGAAACAAAATGAGGTTATAGACATGATGGTGTTGGTGGTTGGGCTGGTAGTTAATAGTAACATGTTCTATGTTGTGAGGTTATAGACATGATGGTGTTGGTGGTTGGGCTGGTAGTTAATAGTAACATGTTCTATGTTGTGAGGTTATAGACATGATGGTGTTGGTGGTTGGGCTGGTAGTTAATAGTAACATGTTCTATGTTGTGAGGTTATAGACATGATGGTGTTGTGTTGGTGGTTGGGCTGGTAGTTAATAGTAACATGTTCTATGTTGTGAGGTTATAGACATGATGGTGTTGGTGGTTGGGCTGGTAGTTAATAGTAACATGTTCTATGTTGTGAGGTTATAGACATGATGGTGTTGGTGGTTGGGCTGGTAGTTAATAGTAACATGTTCTATGTTGTGAGGTTATAGACATGATGGTGTTGGTGGTTGGGCTGGTAGTTAATAGTAACATGTTCTATGTTGTGAGGTTATAGACATGATGGTGTTGGTGGTTGGGCTGGTAGTTAATAGTAACATGTTCTATGTTGTGATGTTATAGACATGATGGTGTTGGTGGTTGGGCTGGTAGTTAATAGTAACATGTTCTATGTTGTGATGTTATAGACATGATGGTGTTGGTGGTTGGGCTGGTAGTTAATAGTAACATGTTCTATGTTGTGAGGTTATAGACATGATGGTGTTGGTGGTTGGGCTGGTAGTTAATAGTAACATGTTCTATGTTGTGAGGTTATAGACATGATGGTGTTGTGTTGGTGGTTGGGCTGGTAGTTAATAGTAACATGTTCTATGTTGTGATGTTATAGACATGATGGTGTTGGTGGTTGGGCTGGTAGTTAATAGTAACATGTTCTATGTTGTGAGGTTATAGACATGATGGTGTTGGTGGTTGGGCTGGTAGTTAATAGTAACATGTTCTATGTTGTGAGGTTATAGACATGATGGTGTTGGTGGTTGGGCTGGTAGTTAATAGTAACATGTTCTATGTTGTGAGGTTATAGACATGATGGTGTGTGGTGGTTGGGCTGGTAGTTAATAGTAACATGTTCTATGTTGTGAGGTTATAGACATGATGGTGTTGGTGGTTGGGCTGGTAGTTAATAGTAACATGTTCTATGTTGTGAGGTTATAGACATGATGGTGTTGGTGGTTGGGCTGGTAGTTAATAGTAACATGTTCTATGTTGTGAGGGTTATAGACATGATGGTGTTGTGTTGGTGGTTGGGCTGGTAGTTAATAGTAACATGTTCTATGTTGTGAGGTTATAGACATGATGGTGTTGTGTTGGTGGTTGGGCTGGTAGTTAATAGTAACATGTTCTATGTTGTGAGGTTATAGACATGATGGTGTTGGTGGTTGGGCTGGTAGTTAATAGTAACATGTTCTATGTTGTGAGGTTATAGACATGATGGTGTTGGTGGTTGGGCTGGTAGTTAATAGTAACATGTTCTATGTTGTGAGGTTATAGACATGATGGTGTTGGTGGTTGGGCTGGTAGTTAATAGTAACATGTTCTATGTTGTGAGGTTATAGACATGATGGTGTTGGTGGTTGGGCTGGTAGTTAATAGTAACATGTTCTATGTTGTGATGTTATAGACATGATGGTGTTGTGTTGGTGGTTGGGCTGGTAGTTAATAGTAACATGTTCTATGTTGTGAGGTTATAGACATGATGGTGTTGTGTTGGTGGTTGGGCTGGTAGTTAATAGTAACATGTTCTATGTTGTGATGTTATAGACATGATGGTGTTGTGTTGGTGGTTGGGCTGGTAGTTAATAGTAACATGTTCTATGTTGTGAGGTTATAGACATGATGGTGTTGGTGGTTGGGCTGGTAGTTAATAGTAACATGTTCTATGTTGTGAGGTTATAGACATGATGGTGTTGTGTTGGTGGTTGGGCTGGTAGTTAATAGTAACATGTTCTATGTTGTGAGGTTATAGACATGATGGTGTTGGTGGTTGGGCTGGTAGTTAATAGTAACATGTTCTATGTTGTGATGTTATAGACATGATGGTGTTGTGTTGGTGGTTGGGCTGGTAGTTAATAGTAACATGTTCTATGTTGTGAGGTTATAGACATGATGGTGTTGGTGGTTGGGCTGGTAGTTAATAGTAACATGTTCTATGTTGTGAGGTTATAGACATGATGGTGTTGTGTTGGTGGTTGGGCTGGTAGTTAATAGTAACATGTTCTATGTTGTGAGGTTATAGACATGATGGTGTTGTGTTGGTGTTGGGCTGGTAGTTATAGTAACATGTTCTATGTTGTGAGGTTATAGACATGATGGTGTTGTGGTTGGGCTGGTAGTTAATAGTAACATGTTCTATGTTGTGAGGTTATAGACATGATGGTGTTGGTGGTTGGGCTGGTAGTTAATAGTAACATGTTCTATGTTGTGAGGTTATAGACATGATGGTGTTGTGTTGGTGGTTGGGCTGGTAGTTAATAGTAACATGTTCTATGTTGTGAGGTTATAGACATGATGGTGTTGTGTTGGTGGTTGGGCTGGTAGTTAATAGTAACATGTTCTATGTTGTGATGTTATAGACATGATGGTGTTGTGTTGGTGGTTGGGCTGGTAGTTAATAGTAACATGTTCTATGTTGTGAGGTTATAGACATGATGGTGTTGGTGGTTGGGCTGGTAGTTAATAGTAACATGTTCTATGTTGTGAGGTTATAGACATGATGGTGTTGGTGGTTGGGCTGGTAGTTAATAGTAACATGTTCTATGTTGTGAGGTTATAGACATGATGGTGTTGGTGGTTGGGCTGGTAGTTAATAGTAACATGTTCTATGTTGTGAGGTTATAGACATGATGGTGTTGGTGGTTGGGCTGGTAGTTAATAGTAACATGTTCTATGTTGTGAGGTTATAGACATGATGGTGTTGTGTTGGTGGTTGGGCTGGTAGTTAATAGTAACATGTTCTATGTTGTGAGGTTATAGACATGATGGTGTTGTGTTGGGTTGGGCTGGTAGTTAATAGTAACATGTTCTATGTTGTGAGGTTATAGACATGATGGTGTTGGTGGTTGGGCTGGTAGTTAATAGTAACATGTTCTATGTTGTGATGTTATAGACATGATGGTGTTGGTGGTTGGGCTGGTAGTTAATAGTAACATGTTCTATGTTGTGATGTTATAGACATGATGGTGTTGGTGGTTGGGCTGGTAGTTAATAGTAACATGTTCTATGTTGTGAGGTTATAGACATGATGGTGTTGTGTTGGTGGTTGGGCTGGTAGTTAATAGTAACATGTTCTATGTTGTGAGGTTATAGACATGATGGTGTTGTGTTGGTGGTTGGGCTGGTAGTTAATAGTAACATGTTCTATGTTGTGATGTTATAGACATGATGGTGTGTTGGTGGTTGGGCTGGTAGTTAATAGTAACATGTTCTATGTTGTGAGGTTATAGACATGATGGTGTTGGTGGTTGGGCTGGTAGTTAATAGTAACATGTTCTATGTTGTGAGGTTATAGACATGATGGTGTGTGGTGGTTGGGCTGGTAGTTAATAGTAACATGTTCTATGTTGTGATGTTATAGACATGATGGTGTTGGTGGTTGGGCTGGTAGTTAATAGTAACATGTTCTATGTTGTGAGGTTATAGACATGATGGTGTGTGGTGGTTGGGCTGGTAGTTAATAGTAACATGTTCTATGTTGTGATGTTATAGACATGATGGTGTTGTGTTGGTTGGGCTGGTAGTTAATAGTAACATGTTCTATGTTGTGAGGTTATAGACATGATGGTGTTGGTGGTTGGGCTGGTAGTTAATAGTAACATGTTCTATGTTGTGATGTTATAGACATGATGGTGTTGTGTTGGTGGTTGGGCTGGTAGTTAATAGTAACATGTTCTATGTTGTGAGGTTATAGACATGATGGTGTTGTGTTGGGTTGGGCTGGTAGTTAATAGTAACATGTTCTATGTTGTGATGTTATAGACATGATGGTTGTGTTGGTGGTTGGGCTGGTAAGTTAATAGTAACATGTTCTATGTTGTGAGGTTATAGACATGATGGTGTTGTGTTGGTGGTTGGGCTGGTAGTTAATAGTAACATGTTCTATGTTGTGAGGTTATAGACATGATGGTGTTGTGTTGGTGGTTGGGCTGGTAGTTAATAGTAACATGTTCTATGTTGTGATGTTATAGACATGATGGTGTTGTGTTGGTGGTTGGGCTGGTAGTTAATAGTAACATGTTCTATGTTGTGAGGTTATAGACATGATGGTGTTGTGTTGGGGGTTGGGCTGGTAGTTAATAGTAACATGTTCTATGTTGTGAGGTTATAGACATGATGGTGTTGGTGGTTGGGCTGGTAGTTAATAGTAACATGTTCTATGTTGTGATGTTATAGACATGATGGTGTTGGTGGTTGGGCTGGTAGTTAATAGTAACATGTTCTATGTTGTGAGGTTATAGACATGATGGTGTTGTGTTGGTGGTTGGGCTGGTAGTTAATAGTAACATGTTCTATGTTGTGATGTTATAGACATGATGGTGTTGTGTTGGTGGTTGGGCTGGTAGTTAATAGTAACATGTTCTATGTTGTGATGTTATAGACATGATGGTGTTGTGTTGGTGGTTGGGCTGGTAGTTAATAGTAACATGTTCTATGTTGTGAGGTTATAGACATGATGGTGTTGTGTGGTGGTGGGCTGGTAGTTAATAGTAACATGTTCTATGTTGTGAGGTTATAGACATGATGGTGTTGGTGGTTGGGCTGGTAGTTAATAGTAACATGTTCTATGTTGTGATGTTATAGACATGATGGTGTTGGTGGTTGGGCTGGTAGTTAATAGTAACATGTTCTATGTTGTGAGGTTATAGACATGATGGTGTTGGTGGTTGGGCTGGTAGTTAATAGTAACATGTTCTATGTTGTGAGGTTATAGACATGATGGTGTTGTGTTGGTGGTTGGGCTGGTAGTTAATAGTAACATGTTCTATGTTGTGAGGTTATAGACATGATGGGTGTTGTGTTGGTGGTTGGGCTGGTAGTTAATAGTAACATGTTCTATGTTGTGAGGTTATAGACATGATGGTGTTGGTGGTTGGGCTGGTAGTTAATAGTAACATGTTCTATGTTGTGAGGTTATAGACATGATGGTGTTGGTGGTTGGGCTGGTAGTTAATAGTAACATGTTCTATGTTGTGATGTTATAGACATGAATGGTGTTGTGTTGGTGGGGCTGGTAGTTAATAGTACATGTTCTATGTTGTGAGGTTATAGACATGATGGTGTTGTGTGGTGGTTGGGAATGTTGTTGTGTTTGTTTGTTGATATGTGTTGTGTTGGTGGTTGGGCTGGTAGTTAATAGTAACATGTTCTATGTTGTGATGTTATAGACATGATGGTGTTGTGTGGTGGTTGGGCTGGTAGTTAATAGTAACATGTTCTATGTTGTGAGGTTATAGACATGATGGTGTTGGTGGTTGGGCTGGTAGTTAATAGTAACATGTTCTATGTTGTGAGGTTATAGACATGATGGTGTTGTGTTTGGGGGGCTGGTAGTT
>NC_052308.1:0-49434 GCF_016432855.1 Salvelinus namaycush
ACTACAGATGGGCTGCAAGAGGAGACCTCATCCAGTCTACTGTACTACAGTCTCATCAGTCTATGTACTACAGATGGGCTGCAAGAGGAGAGTACTACAGAGGCTACGAGGAGACTCATCCAGTCTACTGTACTACAGATGGGCGCAAGAGGAGAACCTCATCCAGTCTACTGTACTACAGATGAGGACCTCATCCACTACTGTACTACAGATGAGGCAAGAGGAACCTCATCCAGTCTACTGTACTACAGATGGGCTGCAAGAGGAGGAGACCTCATCAGTCTACTGTACTCAGATGGGCTCAAGAGGAGAGACTCATCCAGTCTACTGTACTACAGATGGGCTCTAAGAGGAGACCTCATCCAGTCTACTGTACTACAGATGAGCTGCAAGAGGTTACCTCATCCAGTCTACTTTACTACAGATGGGCTCTAAGAGGAGAGGAGACCTCATCCAGTCTACTTTTCTAGATGGGCTCTAAGAGGAGAGGAGACCTCATCCAGTCTACTGTACTACAGATGGGCTCTAAGAGGAGAGGAGACCTCATCCAGTCTACTGTACTACAGATGGGCTCTAAGAGGAGACTTCATCCAGTCTACTGCACTACAGATGGGCTCTAAGAGGAGACCTCATCCAGTCTACTGTACTACAGATGGGCTGCAAGAGGAGACCTCATCCAGTCTACTGTACTACAGATGGGCTCTAAGAGGAGACCTCATCCAGTCTACTGTACTACAGATGGGCTGCAAGAGGTTACCTCATCCAGTCTACTGTACTACAGATGGGCTCTAAGAGGAGACTTCATCCAGTCTACTGTACTACAGATGGGCTCTAAGAGGAGACCTCATCCAGTCTACTGTACTACAGATGGGCTGCAAGAGGAGACCTCATCCAGTCTACTGTACTACAGATGGGCTCTAAGAGGAGACCTCATCCAGTCTACTGTACTACAGATGGGCTGCAAGAGGGGGAAACCTCATCCAGTCTACTGTACTACAGATGGGGTGCAAGAGGAGTGGAGACCTCATCCAGTCTACCGTACTACAGATGGGCTCTAAGAGGAGACCTCATCCAGTCTACTGAACTACAGATGAGCTGCAAGAGGTTACCTCATCCAGTCTACTTTACTACAGATGGGCTCTAAGAGGAGAGGAGACCTCATCCAGTCTACTTTTCTAGATGGGCTCTAAGAGGAGACCTCATCCAGTCTACTGTACTACAGATGGGCTCTAAGAGGAGACCTCATCCAGTCTACTGTACTACAGATGGGCTGCAAGAGGAGACCTCATCCAGTCTACTGTACTACAGATGGGCTGCAAGAGGAGACCTCATCCAGTCTACTGTACTACAGATGGGCTGCAAGAGGAGACCTCATCCAGTCTACTGTACTACAGATGGGCTGCAAGAGGAGACCTCATCCAGTCTACTGTACTACAGATGGGCTGCAAGAGGAGACCTCATCCAGTCTACTGTACTACAGATGGGCTCTAAGAGGAGACTTCATCCAGTCTACTGTACTACAGATGGGCTCTAAGTGGAGAGGAGACCTCATCCAGTCTACTGTACTACAAATGGGCTATAAGAGGAGAGGAGACCTCATCCAGTCTACTGTACTACAGATGGGCTATAAGAGGAGAGGAGACCTCATCCAGTCTACTGTACTACAGATGGGCTGCAAGAGGAGACCTCATCCAGTCTACTGTACTACAGATGGGCTGCAAGAGGAGACCTCATCCAGTCTACTGTACTACAGATGGGCTCTAAGAGGAGACCTCATCCAGTCTACTGTACTACAGATGGGCTGCAAGAGGTTACCTCATCCAGTCTACTGTACTACAGATGGGCTGCAAGAGGAGACCTCATCCAGTCTACTGTACTACAGATGGGCTGCAAGAGGAGACCTCATCCAGTCTACTGTACTACAGATGGGCTGCAAGAGGTTACCTCATCCAGTCTACTGTACTACAGATGGGCTCTAAGAGGAGACCTCATCCAGTCTACTGTACTACAGATGGGCTGCAAGAGGAGACCTCATCCAGTCTACTGTACTACAGATGGGCTGCAAGAGGAGACCTCATCCAGTCTACTGTACTACAGATGGGCTGCAAGAGGAGACCTCATCCAGTCTACTGTACTACAGATGGGCTGCAAGAGGAGACCTCATCCAGTCTACTGTACTACAGATGGGCTGCAAGAGTTGACCTCATCCAGTCTACTGTACTACAGATGGGCTGCAAGAGGAGACCTCATCCAGTCTACTGTACTACAGATGGGCTGCAAGAGGAGACCTCATCCAGTCTACTGTACTACAGATGGGCTGCAAGAGGTTACCTCATCCAGTCTACTGTACTACAGATGGGCTGCAAGAGGTTACCTCATCCAGTCTACTGTACTACAGATGGGCTGCAAGAGGAGACCTCATCCAGTCTACTGTACTACAGATGGGCTGCAAGAGGTTACCTCATCCAGTCTACTGTACTACAGATGGGCTGCAAGTCGTTCTGGATAAGAGCGTCTGCTAAATGACTTAAATGTAAATGTAAATGTAAGAGGTTACCTCATCCAGTCTACTGTACTACAGATGGGCTCTAAGTGGAGAGGAGACCTCATCCAGTCTACTGTACTACAGATGGGCTCTAAGAGGAGACCTCATCCAGTCTACTGTACTACAGATGGGCTCTAAGAGGAGACCTCATCCAGTCTACTGTACTACAGATGGGCTGCAAGAGGAGACCTCATCCAGTCTACTGTACTACAGATGGGCTGCAAGAGGAGACCTCATCCAGTCTACTGTACTACAGATGGGCTGCAAGAGGAGACCTCATCCAGTCTACTGTACTACAGATGGGCTGCAAGAGGAGACCTCATCCAGTCTACTGTACTACAGATGGGCTGCAAGAGGAGACCTCATCCAGTCTACTGTACTACAGATGGGCTGCAAGAGGAGACCTCATCCAGTCTACTGTACTACAGATGGGCTGCAAGAGGAGACCTCATCCAGTCTACTGTACTACAGATGGGCTGTAAGAAGAGACCTCATCCAGTCTACTGTACTACAGATGGGCTGCAAGAGGATACCTCATCCAGTCTACTATACTACAGATGGGCTGCAAGAGGGGGAAACCTCATCCAGTCTACTGTACTACAGATGGGCTGCAAGAGGGGGAAACCTCATCCAGTCTACTGTACTACAGATGGGGTGCAAGAGGAGTGGAGACCTCATCCAGTCTACCGTACTACAGATGGGCTGCAAGAGGTTACCTCATCCAGTCTACTTTACTACAGATGGGCTCTAAGAGGAGAGGAGACCTCATCCAGTCTACTGTACTACAGATGGGCTGTAAGAGACCTCATCCAGTCTACTGTACTACAGATGGGCTCTAAGAGGAGACTTCATCCAGTCTACTGTACTACAGATGGGCTGCAAGAGAAGACTTCATCCAGTCTACTCTACTACAGATGGGCTCTAAGAGGAGACCTCATCCAGTCTACTGTACTAGATGGGCTCTAAGAGGTGACCTCATCCAGTCTACTGTACTACAGATGGGCTCTAAGAGGAGTGGAGACCTCATCCAGTCTACTGTACGACAGATGGGCTGCAAGAGGAGAGGAGACCTCATCCAGTCTACTGTACTACAGATGGGCTCTAAGAGGAGTGGAGACCTCATCCAGTCTACTGTACTACACATGGGCTCTAAGAGGAGACCTCATCCAGTCTACTGTACTACAGATGGGCTCTAAGAGGAGACCTCATCCAGTCTACTGTACTACAGATGGGCTCTAAGAGGAGACCTCATCCAGTCTACTGTACTACAGATGGGCTCTAAGAGGAGACCTCATCCAGTCTACTGTACTACAGATGGGCTCTAAGAGGAGTGGAGACCTCATCCAGTCTACTGTACTACAGATGGGCTCTAAGAGGAGTGGAGACCTCATCCAGTCTACTGTACTACAGATGGGCTGTAAGAAGAGACCTCATCCAGTCTACTGTACTACAGATGGGCTGCAAGAGGAGACCTCATCCAGTCTACTGTACTACAGATGGGCTGCAAGAGGTTACCTCATCCAGTCTACTGTACTACAGATGGGCTCTAAGAGGAGTGGAGACCTCATCCAGTCTACTGTACTACAGATGGGCTCTAAGAGGAGACTTCATCCAGTCTACTGTACTACAGATGGGCTGCAAGAGGAGACCTCATCCTGTAGTACAGTAGACTGATGGGCTCTAAGAGGAGACCTCATCCAGTCTACTGTACTACAGATGGGCTGCAAGAGGAGACCTCATCCAGTCTACTGTACTACAGATGGGCTGCAAGAGGGGGAAACCTCATCCAGTCTACTGTACTACAGATGGGCTGCAAGAGGGGGAAACCTCATCCAGTCTACTGTACTACAGATGGGGAGCAAGAGGAGTGGAGACCTCATCCAGTCTACCGTACTACAGATGGGCTCTAAGAGGAGACCTCATCCAGTCTACTGTACTACAGATGAGCTGCAAGAGGTTACCTCATCCAGTCTACTGTACTACAGATGGGCTGCAAGAGGAGACCTCATCCAGTCTACTGTACTACAGATGGGCTCTAAGTGGAGAGGAGACCTCATCCAGTCTACTGTACTACAGATGGGCTCTAAGTGGAGAGGAGACCTCATCCAGTCTACTGTACTACAGATGGGCTCTAAGTGGAGAGGAGACCTCATCCAGTCTACTGTACTACAGATGGGCTATAAGAGGAGAGGAGACCTCATCCAGTCTACTGTACTACAGATGGGCTCTAAGAGGAGTGGAGACCTCATCCAGTCTACTGTACTACAGATGGGCTATAAGAGGAGACCTCTCCGAACACATTGACAAGCTGCAGAGTAAAGAAAAGCAGAACCTTGACGGGCTATAGATGGGCTATAAGTGGAGACCTCATCCAGTCTACTGTACTACAGATGGGCTGCAAGAGGTTACCTCATCCAGTCTACTGTACTACAGATGGGCTGCAAGAGGAGACCTCATCCAGTCTACTGTACTACAGATGGGCTGCAAGAGGAGACCTCATCCAGTCTACTGTACTACAGATGGGCTGCAAGAGGTTACCTCATCCAGTCTACTGTACTACAGATGGGCTCTAAGAGGAGACCTCATCCAGTCTACTGTACTACAGATGGGCTGCAAGAGGAGACCTCATCCAGTCTACTGTACTACAGATGGGCTGCAAGAGGAGACCTCATCCAGTCTACTGTACTACAGATGGGCTGCAAGAGGAGACCTCATCCAGTCTACTGTACTACAGATGGGCTGCAAGAGTTGACCTCATCCAGTCTACTGTACTACAGATGGGCTGCAAGAGGAGACCTCATCCAGTCTACTGTACTACAGATGGGCTGCAAGAGGAGACCTCATCCAGTCTACTGTACTACAGATGGGCTACAAGAGGAGACCTCATCCAGTCTACTGTACTACAGATGGGCTGCAAGAGGTTACCTCATCCAGTCTACTGTACTACAGATGGGCTGCAAGAGGTTACCTCATCCAGTCTACTGTACTACAGATGGGCTGCAAGAGGAGACCTCATCCAGTCTACTGTACTACAGATGGGCTGCAAGAGGTTCTCATCCAGTCTACTGTACTACAGATGGGCTGCAAGTCGTTCTGGATAAGAGCGTCTGCTAAATGACTTAAATGTAAATGTAAATGTAAGAGGTTACCTCATCCAGTCTACTGTACTACAGATGGGCTCTAAGTGGAGAGGAGACCTCATCCAGTCTACTGTACTACAGATGGGCTCTAAGAGGAGACCTCATCCAGTCTACTGTACTACAGATGGGCTCTAAGAGGAGACCTCATCCAGTCTACTGTACTACAGATGGGCTGCAAGAGGAGACCTCATCCAGTCTACTGTACTACAGATGGGCTGCAAGAGGAGACCTCATCCAGTCTACTGTACTACAGATGGGCTGCAAGAGGAGACCTCATCCAGTCTACTGTACTACAGATGGGCTGCAAGAGGAGACCTCATCCAGTCTACTGTACTACAGATGGGCTGCAAGAGGAGACCTCATCCAGTCTACTGTACTACAGATGGGCTGCAAGAGGTTACCTCATCCAGTCTACTGTACTACAGATGGGCTGCAAGAGGAGACCTCATCCAGTCTACTGTACTACAGATGGGCTGCAAGAGGTTACCTCATCCAGTCTACTGTACTACAGATGGGCTCTAAGAGGCGACCTCATCCAGTCTACTGTACTACAGATGGGCTGTAAGAAGAGACCTCATCCAGTCTACTGTACTACAGATGGGCTGCAAGAGGATACCTCATCCAGTCTACTATACTACAGATGGGCTGCAAGAGGGGGAAACCTCATCCAGTCTACTGTACTACAGATGGGCTGCAAGAGGGGGAAACCTCATCCAGTCTACTGTACTACAGATGGGGTGCAAGAGGAGTGGAGACCTCATCCAGTCTACCGTACTACAGATGGGCTGCAAGAGGTTACCTCATCCAGTCTACTTTACTACAGATGGGCTCTAAGAGGAGAGGAGACCTCATCCAGTCTACTGTACTACAGATGGGCTGTAAGAGACCTCATCCAGTCTACTGTACTACAGATGGGCTCTAAGAGGAGTGGAGACCTCATCCAGTCTACTGTACTACAGATGGGCTCTAAGAGGAGACTTCATCCAGTCTACTGTACTACAGATGGGCTGCAAGAGAAGACTTCATCCAGTCTACTCTACTACAGATGGGCTCTAAGAGGAGACCTCATCCAGTCTACTGTACTAGATGGGCTCTAAGAGGTGACCTCATCCAGTCTACTGTACTACAGATGGGCTCTAAGAGGAGTGGAGACCTCATCCAGTCTACTGTACGACAGATGGGCTGCAAGAGGAGAGGAGACCTCATCCAGTCTACTGTACTACAGATGGGCTCTAAGAGGAGAGGAGACCTCATCCAGTCTACTGTACTACAGATGGGCTCTAAGAGGAGTGGAGACCTCATCCAGTCTACTGTACTACAGATGGGCTCTAAGAGGAGTGGAGACCTCATCCAGTCTACTGTACTACAGATGGGCTCTAAGAGGAGACCTCATCCAGTCTACTGTACTACAGATGGGCTCTAAGAGGAGACCTCATCCAGTCTACTGTACTACAGATGGGCTCTAAGAGGAGACCTCATCCAGTCTACTGTACTACAGATGGGCTCTAAGAGGAGTGGAGACCTCATCCAGTCTACTGTACTACAGATGGGCTCTAAGAGGAGTGGAGACCTCATCCAGTCTACTGTACTACAGATGGGCTCTAAGAGGAGTGGAGACCTCATCCAGTCTACTGTACTACAGATGGGCTGTAAGAAGAGACCTCATCCAGTCTACTGTACTACAGATGGGCTGCAAGAGGAGACCTCATCCAGTCTACTGTACTACAGATGGGCTGCAAGAGGTTACCTCATCCAGTCTACTGTACTACAGATGGGCTCTAAGAGGAGTGGAGACCTCATCCAGTCTACTGTACTACAGATGGGCTCTAAGAGGAGACTTCATCCAGTCTACTGTACTACAGATGGGCTGCAAGAGGAGACCTCATCCTGTAGTACAGTAGACTGATGGGCTCTAAGAGGAGACCTCATCCAGTCTACTGTACTACAGATGGGCTGCAAGAGGAGACCTCATCCAGTCTACTGTACTACAGATGGGCTGCAAGAGGGGGAAACCTCATCCAGTCTACTGTACTACAGATGGGCTGCAAGAGGGGGAAACCTCATCCAGTCTACTGTACTACAGATGGGGTGCAAGAGGAGTGGAGACCTCATCCAGTCTACCGTACTACAGATGGGCTCTAAGAGGAGACCTCATCCAGTCTACTGTACTACAGATGAGCTGCAAGAGGTTACCTCATCCAGTCTACTGTACTACAGATGGGCTGCAAGAGGAGACCTCATCCAGTCTACTGTACTACAGATGGGCTCTAAGTGGAGAGGAGACCTCATCCAGTCTACTGTACTACAGATGGGCTCTAAGTGGAGAGGAGACCTCATCCAGTCTACTGTACTACAGATGGGCTCTAAGTGGAGAGGAGACCTCATCCAGTCTACTGTACTACAGATGGGCTATAAGAGGAGAGGAGACCTCATCCAGTCTACTGTACTACAGATGGGCTCTAAGAGGAGTGGAGACCTCATCCAGTCTACTGTACTACAGATGGGCTATAAGAGGAGACCTCTCCGAACACATTGACAAGCTGCAGAGTAAAGAAAAGCAGAACCTTGACGGGCTATAGATGGGCTATAAGTGGAGACCTCATCCAGTCTACTACTACTAAGAGGAGAGGAGACTTTATCCAGTGTAATTCAAATTGTTGCCAGTAGCACAGTTGCAGTCACCAATCCTCCGGACAATGTAAAAACAGTTAACAAGCTCTGCTTGAGCGAGTAAAATGGTCAGAGTGAGTTGTTGCCTCATTTGTCTGGAAGTAGCTAGCAAACGTTAGCCAGTTAGCTTGGGTGCCGTTAGGTCAGAACGCTCGGATCAACCCTACTCCTCGGCCAGAGCTCAGAGAGCAAAACACTCAGAGTTTACGAACACCCAGAGTGCACTCTGAGCACACACTGGCACTCCAGAATGAACACACCCGTAGTATAAACCAGCCTTTAGTCTTGAATTCTTTGGTCATTTAGCCTCACATGTGATTCCTTAAAGAGATGGGTGGGGCAAAAGCTTAAGAGGGTGTGAACGATTCTGAATGGGTGTTGACAAAGAAGCTCTCCAGTAGGTACCAAAACATTCAACGGCCATTTTCTCAAAAGTGGGGTTGCAAGTTTATCAACTATCAAGGCAGAATTTCTTTCCCCATTGTTCCTTAACTGCAGTGTACGATACCATTTTCTTGCTCTGAGTCTCTACTTTTATCCAATGTAAAAAATACAATTTCAAATTATGCTACATAATCGAGCCAGTCATCACAATTGGCAGTAATTTTTTTATACATGTTATCCAGCTTGTCATGTTAAATTGGCAGTTTCTTCCCCCATGTAACTCAGTTTGTGTCATGTTAATTTAGATGTTCCTCCATGTAATTCAGTTTGTGTCATATTATTTTAGAAGGTTTTTCCCCATTTAACTCTGCTGGGTAAAAAAAATGTAATTCATCTGTTTTGTTCCATGTAATTCGGTTAATTTCATGTTCATTTGACTTTTTGCGAAACAAAGAAAGAACTTAGCAGACAACCACAACATTGGTCTGTCAGAGATGGTGCAAATTATCAAATGTATTAGGTTACGAAATATGACTTTCTGGATATAAATGTTAATTACATGTTACAGAAAGACCCCACTGAACTATTCAGTACATGGAGAATCATATTTGACGGTGTAAAATGTATTTTACATCTGGGCAGAATGGGCAGACACCGGGCATTATACAGTCTGTTTTCCTCACTAGTATTCCCAACGTAACTAAGTACTTACTCTGATCGTCGTCGAGCCTCCATGCCGTCCGGTAGAAACAGCTTGATTGTAGACACTATGCAGCCGTGGGTGACTGCAACACACCCACAGAAGACGTGTTATTAATCACCCTCATGTCACGACCCATTCCTGCATTCAGAAAGTATTCAGATCCCTTGACTTGGTCCACATTTTGTTGCGTTACAGCCTTATTCTAAAATTGATTATATTGTTATTTTCTCATCAATCTATACGATACTCCATAATGACAAAGTAAAAACAGGTAATTAGAAATGTTTGCAGATATATATAAAAAATAATAATAATATGTAAGTGTAAACAAAATTAAAAAACAGGGCAAAACAAGCTCACATTAGTCTCTGACAAGGCAAGATGAACAAGGCATCCACAAGTCACATTCAATAAGAATCAATTGGCACATCATTAACCTTGATGTCCAAGAAAATTGTAGACCACAAGTCTGGTTCATCCTTGGGAGCAATTTCCAAACGCCTGAAGGTACCACGTTCATCTGTACAAACAATAGTACGTAAGTATAAACACCATGGGATCACGCAGCCGTCATACCGCTCAAGAAAGAGACGGGTTCTGTCTCCTAGAGATGAACGTACTTTGATGGGAAAAATGCAAATCAATCCCAGAACAACAGCAAAGGACCTTGTGAAGATGCTGGAGGAAACAGGTACAAAAGTATCTATATCCACAGTAAAACAAGTCCTATAAATCGACATAACCTGAAAGGCCGCTCAGCAAGGAAGAAGCAACTGCTCCAAAACCACCATAAAAAAAAAACGACAACGGTTTGCAACTGCACATGGGGACAAAGACCGTACTTTTAGGAGAAATGTCCTCTGGTCTGATGAAACAAAAATAGAACTGTTTGGCCATAATGACCATCGTTATGTTTGGTGGGAAAAGGGGGAGGCTTGCAAGCCGAAGAACACCATCCCAACTGTGAAGCACGGGGGTGGCAGCATCATGTTGTGGGGGTGCTTTTCTGCAAGAGGGACTGGTGCACTTCACAAAATAGATGGCATCATGAGGCAGGAAAATGATGTGGATATATTGAAGCAAAATCTCAAGACATCAGTCAGGAAGTTAAAGCTTGGTCACAAATGGGTCTTCCAAATGGACAATGACCCAAAGCATACTTCCAAAGTTGTGGCAAAATGGCTTAATAAGGACAACAAAGTCAAGGTATTGGAGTGGCCATCACAAAGCCCTGACCTCAATCCTATAGAAAATTTGTGGGCAGAACTGAAAAAGCGTGTGCGAGCAAGGAGGCCTACAAACCTGACTCAGTTACACCAGCTCTGTCAGGAGGAATGGGCCAAAATTCACCCAACTTATTGTGGGAAGCTTGTGGAAGGCTACCCGAAATGTTTGACCCAAGTTAAACAATTTAAAGGCAATGCTACCAAATATGACTTGTGTATGTCGACTTCTGACCCACTGGGAATGTGATGAAAGAAATATAAGGTGAATTAAATCATTCTCTCTAATATTATTCTGCCATTTCACATTCTTAAAATAAAGTGGTGATCCTAACTGACCTAAGACAGGGAATATTTACTCGGATTAAATGTCAGGAATTGTCAAAAACTGAGTTTAAATGTATTTAGCTAAGGTGTATGTAAACTTCCGACTTCAACTGTATACATGTTGGGTTTTGCTAATTTATTCATAGTGGAGAAACAACCACACTGATGCAGACTTCACTCGTCAGTTACCAAGAAGCTGTGACGAAATAGTGTAGGCTTGGGCAATATACTGTTTAAACCATACACCGGGGTATTTCAAAATTGACAATACCGTTTAAAAAAATAAATACATTTGAGGCAGTGTGCATGCTACAGAACTGCTTATAACTACGAAGTGTAACAATAAGAAATCTAAGAAGTGTCAAATTATATCCAGCTAAGGGCTCCTGCTATGCATGTGGTTTGCTAACTTGCTAGCCAAATGGCTAGATATTAATGTCAAGCTTCTTGGTCACAGCAGAGACATTCAACCCCCTCCTGGATCAAGATCCCCGTTGCCAAAATAGCATCCCGTGTGTGCACATTCGGTAATATCGTATACCCCGGAATGGTCCAGAAACAGTATGGAAATCTGGATAGCACCAAAAACCTAATATAGTGTAGTTGAGTTGCTAAGAAGCTATTGTTGCATCATGAAGAAGCCATTTCATAAGTTCTCGTTTCAACAAGGCTGCAATCAGACACTACTGCAGTCTGTCAACTCTCCAAAACACTCCTCTCCTCAGAGAGCACGCGTGTACACACACCCTGGACTCCCTGCCAAGATGCTTACATCATGGCCTAACCGTGCATTTTAAAATGGCCAGCAGCATAACACACACCAAAAAAAAGTGTTAAATCAAAAAGTATTTTATATTTGAGATTCTTCAAAGTAGCCATCCTTTGCATTTGACAGCTTTGCACACACTTGGCATTCTCTCAACCAGATTCACCTGGAATGCTTTTCCAATAGTCTTGAAGGAGTTCTCACATATGCTGAGAACTTGTTGGCTGCTTTTCCTTCACTCTGCAGTCCAACTCATCCCAAACCATCTCAATTAAGTTGAGGTCAGGGGATTGTGGAGGCTGGTAACTAATGAACTTATCCTCTGCAGAGGTAACTCTGGGTCTTCCTTTCCTGTAGCTGTCCTCATGAGAGCCAGTTTCATCATAGCGCTTGATGGTTTTTGTGACTGCACTTGAAGAAATGTTCATTATGATCATTACTTTAAAGACATGAAGGTCAGTCAATCCAAAAAAGTTCAAGAACTGAACGTTTCTTTAAGTGCAGTCACAAAAACCAAGCACTATGATGAAACTGGCTCTCATTTCTCTTCGCTTATTTGAGCTGTTCTTGCCATAATATGAACACCAGCCAAGACTTACTGGGGCTGAAAGACTGACCTGAATGTGTGTGTGTGGGGGGGGGGGGGGGGGGGCTCCCATCCAGACACCTAAACATTCTAGTGGGCTCCCGTCCAGACACCTAAACATTCTAGTGGGCTCCCGTCCAGACCCCTAAACATTCTAGTGGGCTCCCGTCCAGACCCCTAAACATTCTAGTGGGCTCCCGTCCAGACCCCTAAACATTCTAGTGGGGTCCCGTCCAGACATCTAAACATTCTAGTGGGCTCCCGTCCAGACCCCTAAACATTCTAGTGGGCTCCCGTCCAGACATCTAAACAGTCTAGTGGGCTCCCGTCCAGACATCTAAACAGTCTAGTGGGCTCCCGTCCAGACATCTAAACAGTCTAGTGGGCTCCCGTCCAGACACCTAAACATTCTAGTGGGCTCCGGTCCAGACATCTAAACATTCTAGTGGGCTCCCGTCCAGACACCTAAACAGTCTAGTGGGCTCCCGTCCACAAACCTAAACAGTCTAGTGGGCTCCCGTCCACAAACCTAAACAGTCTAGTGGGCTCCCGTCCACAAACCTAAACAGTCTAGTGGGCTCCGGTCCAGACATCTAAACAGTCTAGTGGGCTCCCGTCCACAAACCTAAACAGTCTAGTGGGCTCCCGTCCACAAACCTAAACAGTCTAGTGGGCTCCCGTCCAGACATCTAAACAGTCTAGTGGGCTCCCGTCCAGACATCTAAACAGTCTAGTGGGCTCCCGTCCAGACATCTAAACAGTCTAGTGGGCTCCCGTCCAGACCCCTAAACATTCTAGTGGGCTCCCGTCCAGACCCCTAAACATTCTAGTGGGCTCCCGTCCAGACCCCTAAACATTCTAGTGGGCTCCCGTCCAGACATCTAAACATTCTAGTGGGCTCCCGTCCAGACCCCTAAACATTCTAGTGGGCTCCCGTCCAGACCCATAAACATTCTAGTGGGCTCCCGTCCAGACACCTAAACATTCTAGTGGGCTCCGGTCCAGACACCTAAACATTCTAGTGGGCTCCCGTCCAGACCCCTAAACATTCTAGTGGGCTCCGGTCCAGACACCTAAACATTCTAGTGGGCTCCCGTCCAGACCCCTAAACATTCTAGTGGGCTCCCGTCCAGACACCTAAACATTCTAGTGGGCTCCCGTCCAGACACCTAAACATTCTAGTGGGCTCCCGTCCAGACACCTAAACATTCTAGTGGGCTCCCGTCCAGACACCTAAACATTCTAGTGGGCTCCGGTCCAGACATCTAAACATTCTAGTGGGCTCCCGTCCAGACACCTAAACAGTCTAGTGGGCTCCCGTCCACAAACCTAAACAGTCTAGTGGGCTCCCGTCCACAAACCTAAACAGTCTAGTGGGCTCCGGTCCAGACATCTAAACAGTCTAGTGGGCTCCCGTCCACAAACCTAAACAGTCTAGTGGGCTCCCGTCCACAAACCTAAACAGTCTAGTGGGCTCCCGTCCAGACATCTAAACAGTCTAGTGGGCTCCCGTCCAGACATCTAAACAGTCTAGTGGGCTCCCGTCCAGACATCTAAACAGTCTAGTGGGCTCCCGTCCACAAACCTAAACAGTCTAGTGGGCTCCCGTCCAGACACCTAAACATTCTAGTGGGCTCCCGTCCAGACACCTAAACATTCTAGTGGGCTCCGGTCCAGACATCTAAACATTCTAGTGGGCTCCCGTCCAGACATCTAAACATTCTAGTGGGCTCCGGTCCAGACATCTAAACATTCTAGTGGGCTCCGGTCCAGACACCTAAACATTCTAGTGGGCTCCGGTCCAGACACCTAAACATTCTAGTGGGCTCCGGTCCAGACATCTAAACATTCTAGTGGGCTCCCGTCCACAAACCTAAACAGTCTAGTGGGCTCCCGTCCAGACACCTAAACAGTCTAGTGGGCTCCCGTCCACAAACCTAAACAGTCTAGTGGGCTCCCGTCCACAAACCTAAACAGTCTAGTGGGCTCCGGTCCAGACATCTAAACAGTCTAGTGGGTTCCCGTCCACAAACCTAAACAGTCTAGTGGGCTCCCGTCCAGACATCTAAACAGTCTAGTGGGCTCCCGTCCAGACATCTAAACAGTCTAGTGGGCTCCCGTCCAGACATCTAAACAGTCTAGTGGGCTCCCGTCCAGACATCTAAACAGTCTAGTGGGCTCCCGTCCACAAACCTAAACAGTCTAGTGGGCTCCCGTCCACAAACCTAAACAGTCTAGTGGGCTCCCGTCCACAAACCTAAACAGTCTAGTGGGCTCCCGTCCACAAACCTAAACAGTCTAGTGGGCTCCCGTCCAGACATCTAAACAGTCTAGTGGGCTCCCGTCCACAAACCTAAACAGTCTATTGGGCTCCCGTCCAGACACCTAAACATTCTAGTGGGCTCCCGTCCAGACATCTAAACAGTCTAGTGGGCTCCCGTCCAGACATCTAAACAGTCTAGTGGGCTCCCGTCCAGACACCTAAACATTCTAGTGGGCTCCGGTCCAGACATCTAAACATTCTAGTGGGCTCCCGTCCAGACACCTAAACAGTCTAGTGGGCTCCCGTCCACAAACCTAAACAGTCTAGTGGGCTCCCGTCCACAAACCTAAACAGTCTAGTGGGCTCCCGTCCACAAACCTAAACAGTCTAGTGGGCTCCGGTCCAGACATCTAAACAGTCTAGTGGGCTCCCGTCCACAAACCTAAACAGTCTAGTGGGCTCCCGTCCACAAACCTAAACAGTCTAGTGGGCTCCCGTCCAGACATCTAAACAGTCTAGTGGGCTCCCGTCCAGACATCTAAACAGTCTAGTGGGCTCCCGTCCAGACATCTAAACAGTCTAGTGGGCTCCCGTCCAGACCCCTAAACATTCTAGTGGGCTCCCGTCCAGACCCCTAAACATTCTAGTGGGCTCCCGTCCAGACCCCTAAACATTCTAGTGGGCTCCCGTCCAGACATCTAAACATTCTAGTGGGCTCCCGTCCAGACCCCTAAACATTCTAGTGGGCTCCCGTCCAGACCCCTAAACATTCTAGTGGGCTCCCGTCCAGACACCTAAACATTCTAGTGGGCTCCGGTCCAGACACCTAAACATTCTAGTGGGCTCCCGTCCAGACCCCTAAACATTCTAGTGGGCTCCGGTCCAGACACCTAAACATTCTAGTGGGCTCCCGTCCAGACCCCTAAACATTCTAGTGGGCTCCCGTCCAGACACCTAAACATTCTAGTGGGCTCCCGTCCAGACACCTAAACATTCTAGTGGGCTCCCGTCCAGACACCTAAACATTCTAGTGGGCTCCCGTCCAGACACCTAAACATTCTAGTGGGCTCCGGTCCAGACATCTAAACATTCTAGTGGGCTCCCGTCCAGACACCTAAACAGTCTAGTGGGCTCCCGTCCACAAACCTAAACAGTCTAGTGGGCTCCCGTCCACAAACCTAAACAGTCTAGTGGGCTCCGGTCCAGACATCTAAACAGTCTAGTGGGCTCCCGTCCACAAACCTAAACAGTCTAGTGGGCTCCCGTCCACAAACCTAAACAGTCTAGTGGGCTCCCGTCCAGACATCTAAACAGTCTAGTGGGCTCCCGTCCAGACATCTAAACAGTCTAGTGGGCTCCCGTCCAGACATCTAAACAGTCTAGTGGGCTCCCGTCCACAAACCTAAACAGTCTAGTGGGCTCCCGTCCAGACACCTAAACATTCTAGTGGGCTCCCGTCCAGACACCTAAACATTCTAGTGGGCTCCGGTCCAGACATCTAAACATTCTAGTGGGCTCCCGTCCAGACATCTAAACATTCTAGTGGGCTCCGGTCCAGACATCTAAACATTCTAGTGGGCTCCGGTCCAGACACCTAAACATTCTAGTGGGCTCCGGTCCAGACACCTAAACATTCTAGTGGGCTCCGGTCCAGACATCTAAACATTCTAGTGGGCTCCCGTCCACAAACCTAAACAGTCTAGTGGGCTCCCGTCCAGACACCTAAACAGTCTAGTGGGCTCCCGTCCACAAACCTAAACAGTCTAGTGGGCTCCCGTCCACAAACCTAAACAGTCTAGTGGGCTCCGGTCCAGACATCTAAACAGTCTAGTGGGTTCCCGTCCACAAACCTAAACAGTCTAGTGGGCTCCCGTCCACAAACCTAAACAGTCTAGTGGGCTCCCGTCCAGACATCTAAACAGTCTAGTGGGCTCCCGTCCAGACATCTAAACAGTCTAGTGGGCTCCCGTCCAGACATCTAAACAGTCTAGTGGGCTCCCGTCCAGACATCTAAACAGTCTAGTGGGCTCCCGTCCACAAACCTAAACAGTCTAGTGGGCTCCCGTCCACAAACCTAAACAGTCTAGTGGGCTCCCGTCCACAAACCTAAACAGTCTAGTGGGCTCCCGTCCACAAACCTAAACAGTCTAGTGGGCTCCCGTCCAGACATCTAAACAGTCTAGTGGGCTCCCGTCCACAAACCTAAACAGTCTATTGGGCTCCCGTCCAGACACCTAAACATTCTAGTGGGCTCCCGTCCAGACATCTAAACAGTCTAGTGGGCTCCCGTCCACAAACCTAAACAGTCTAGTGGGCTCCCGTCCACAATCCTAAACAGTCTAGTGGGCTCCCGTCCACAAACCTAAACAGTCTAGTGGGCTCCCGTCCAGACACCTAAACAGTCTAGTGGGCTCCCGTCCAGACACCTAAACAGTCTAGTGGGCTCCCGTCCAGACACCTAAACATTCTAGTGGGCTCCCGTCCAGACACCTAAACATTCTAGTGGGCTCCCGTCCAGACACCTAAACATTCTAGTGGGCTCCCGTCCAGACATCTAAACATTCTAGTGGGCTCCGGTCCAGACACCTAAACAGTCTAGTGGGCTCCCGTCCACAAACCTAAACAGTCTAGTGGGCTCCGGTCCAGACACCTAAACATTCTAGTGGGCTCCCGTCCAGACCCCTAAACATTCTAGTGGGCTCCCGTCCAGACCCCTAAACAGTCTAGTGGGCTCCCGTCCACAAACCTAAATATTCTAGTGGGCTCCGGTCCAGACATCTAAACATTCTAGTGGGCTCCGGTCCAGACACCTAAACATTCTAGTGGGCTCCCGTCCAGACACCTAAACATTCTAGTGGGCTCCCGTCCAAACATCTAAACATTCTAGTGGGCTCCCGTCCAGACATCTAAACATTCTAGTGGGCTCCCGTCCAGACATTTTAGTTTAATGTGCAGAGCCTGGAAGCTTCACGTTCCCCAGAGTCAGATGAACAGTTGATACCATTTGTACGTCTCTGTGTCCAGTGTGAAGGAAGTTAGAGGTAGTTTCAAGAGCCGATGCTAACTAGCGTCAGCGCAATGACTGGAAGTCTATGGTTATCTGCTAGCATGCTAACCCTGAAGTATCCCTTTAAACAGTAAAAACACCTCATAGCTCAATCGGAAATTACCTTTAAAAACAACCCAAAGCCGACAAAGAGTGATCGGATTGAATCCTGCGTGGGACAAAAAAGCCGATGGCAAGTTCTATCACATCTCTACTGCCATCATTCCACAGTGCAAACTAACCTCAAAACCCACCCAATAATGGCTCCTTTCTCCTGAATTGTACACTCCAGTCACTCACTACTTCCCACAAATCTAAAATGATTGGATTGGTGGAGGAATAGAAAGGGGAGTTGTCACCTTTTCTTATACCAGTCATTTGGAATCAGTGAATGGAAGTGAACGAGTGCACACTTTGGGAGGAAGAACAGATAATTGGGATGCAACCCTTGTTGTGTACCATTGAGATGGGCGTACTTCAAATCAAATCAAATGTATTTATATAGCCCTTCGTACATCAGCTGATATCTCAAAGTGCTGTACAGAAACCCAGCCTAAAACCCCCAAACAGCAAGCAATGCAGTTGTAGTGGCACGTACTTGCACTATTGAATGCTTTTAGACTATACACACAAACTCCAGCACAGTAGGGGGCAGTATGCACCTTTTCAGTTTGTTTACAAAAAAGGCCCTGCCCATACTGTCACAGGAGAAGCCATAATTAGGGTGCTCTTTCCAACTCTGATGTGTACCCATATACTACACAACACACATACAAGTCAGAAGCTTACATACACCTTAGCCAAATAAATTTTAAAAACTCAGTTTTTCACAATTCCTGACATTTAATCCTAGTACCAATTCCCTGTCTTAGGTCAGTTAGGATCACCACTTTATTTTAAGTACGTAAAATGACAGAATAATAGTAGAGAGAATCATTTATTTCAGCTTTTATTTCTCATCACATTCCCAGTGGGTCAGAAGTTTACATACTCAATTAGTATTTGGTAACATTGCCTTCAAATTGTTTAACTTGGGTCAAACGTTTCAGGTAGCCTTCCACAAGCTTCTCACAATAAGTCACAAGCTTCCCACAATAAGTTGAGTGAATTTTGGCCCATTCCTCCTGACAGAGCTGGTCAGGTTTGAAGGCCTTACTCGCACACGCTTTTTTCATTTTGCCACAACTTTGGAAGCATGCTTGGGGTCATTGTCCAAATTGGAAGACCCATTTGTGACCAAGCTTTAACTTCCTGACTGATGTCTTGAGATGTTGGTTCAATATATTCACATAATTTTCCATCCTCATGATGACATCTATTTTGTGAAGTGCACCAGTCCCTCCTGCAGCAAAGCACCCCCACAACATGATGCTGCCACCCCCGTGCTTCGCGGTTGGGATGGTGTTCTTCGGCTTGCAAGCATCCTCCTTTTTCCTCCGAACATAACAATGGTCATTATGGCCAAACAGTTCCATTTTTGTTTCATCAGACCAGAGGTCATTTCTCCAAAAAGTACAATCTTTGTCCCCATGTGCAGTTGCAAACTGTAGTCTGGCTTTTTTATGGCGGTTTTGGAGCAGTGACTTCTTCCTTACTGAGCGGCCTTTCAGGTTATGTCGATTTATAGGACTCATTTTTACTGTGAATGTAGATACTTTTGTACCTGTTTTCCTCCAGCATCTTCACAAGGTCCTTTGCTGTTGTTCTGGGATTGATTTTCACTTTTCCACCAAAGTACGTTCATCTCTAGGAGACAGAACGCATCTCCTTCCTGAGCGGTATGATGGCTGCGTAGTCCCATGGTGTTTATACTTGCGTACTATTGTTTGTACAGATGAACGTGGTACCTTCAGGCATTTGAAAATTGCTCCCAAGGATGAACCAGACTTTCTTTTGATTTTCTCATGATGAGTTTGTTATTTGAAGTAGGCCTTGAAATACATCCAAAGGCGCACCTCTAATTGACTCAAATGATGTCAATTAGCTTTAGAAGCTTCTGATAGGCTATGACATTTTCCAAGCTGTTTAAAGGCACAGTCAATTTAGTGTATGCAAACTTGTGAACCACTGGAATTATGATACAGTGAATTATAAGTGAAATAATCTGTCTGTAAACATTTGTTGGAAAAACGACTTGTGTCATTCACAAAGCAGATGTCCTAACCGACTTGCAAAAACTATAGTTTGTTAACAAGAAATGTGTGTAGTGGTTGAAAAACGAGTTTTAATGACTCCAACCTAAGGGTATGTAAACTTTCGACTTCAACTGTATAGCGGACATCATCGTTGTGTGTGTGTGTGTACCTTTACGGGTGTTCTCTGTGACGTCCACACCAAACTGGATGAAGTCACCAGAGAGGACCTCACAGGGAGGACTCTCCTCGGACCCCCGGCTCAGACGCTGGCTGTTGATGAACGTCCCGTTACTGCTCTTAGTGTCCTGCAGGTAGAACTGAAACAATGAGGAATACAGAGTTACAATACAATAGAACAAGTTACAATACTGTATTCTAACTGCCAGGGACCTTGTAACTGCCAGGGAATTGCCAGGGACCTTATGATACGATATTATCACGATACTTTGGTGCCGATACAATACGCATTGCGATTTTCACAATTCTATGTGCATTGCGATGTTCCAAACACACACCATAGGTCTGCTGCAGAGGGACAAGAGAGCCATGAGAACACACATTTGGAAATATACTGAACAAAAATATAAATGCAACATGCAAAAACTTGAAAGAATTTACTGAGTTACAGTTCATATAAAGAAATCCGTCAACTGAAATAAATTCAGCCGGCCTTGGTGAGGCCGGTTGGACATACTGCCAAATTCTATAAAAATGACATTGGAGGCAGCTTGCGGTAGAGAAATATAAATGCAATTCTCCGGCCACAGCTCTGGTGGATATTCCTGCAGTCAGCCGGCCACAGCTCTGGTGGATATTCCTGCAGTCAGCCGGCCACAGCTCTGGTGGATATTCCTGCAGTCAGCCGGCCACAGCTCTGGTGGATATTCCTGCAGTCAGCCGGCCACAGCTCTGGTGGATATTCCTGCAGTCAGCCGGCCACAGCTCTGGTGGATATTCCTGCAGTCAGCCGGCCACAGCTCTGGTGGATATTCCTGCAGTCAGCCGGCCACAGCTCTGGTGGATATTCCTGCAGTCAGCCGGCCACAGCTCTGGTGGATATTCCTGCAGTCAGCCGGCCACAGCTCTGGTGGATATTCCTGCAGTCAGCCGGCCACAGCTCTGGTGGATATTCCTGCAGTCAGCCGGCCACAGCTCTGGTGGATATTCCTGCAGTCAGCCGGCCACAGCTCTGGTGGATATTCCTGCAGTCAGCCGGCCACAGCTCTGGTGGATATTCCTGCAGTCAGCCGGCCACAGCTCTGGTGGATATTCCTGCAGTCAGCCGGCCACAGCTCTGGTGGATATTCCTGCAGTCAGCCGGCCACAGCTCTGGTGGATATTCCTGCAGTCAGCCGGCCACAGCTCTGGTGGATATTCCTGCAGTCAGCCGGCCACAGCTCTGGTGGATATTCCTGCAGTCAGCCGGCCACAGCTCTGGTGGATATTCCTGCAGTCAGCCGGCCACAGCTCTGGTGGATATTCCTGCAGTCAGCCGGCCACAGCTCTGGTGGATATTCCTGCAGTCAGCCGGCCACAGCTCTGGTGGATATTCCTGCAGTCAGCCGGCCACAGCTCTGGTGGATATTCCTGCAGTCAGCCGGCCACAGCTCTGGTGGATATTCCTGCAGTCAGCCGGCCACAGCTCTGGTGGATATTCCTGCAGTCAGCCGGCCACAGCTCTGGTGGATATTCCTGCAGTCAGCCGGCCACAGCTCTGGTGGATATTCCTGCAGTCAGCCGGCCACAGCTCTGGTGGATATTCCTGCAGTCAGCCGGCCACAGCTCTGGTGGATATTCCTGCAGTCAGCATGCCATTGGCATTGTGTTGACAAAACCACACATTTTAGAGTGACCTTTTTCCCCGCAGCACGAGGTGCACATGTTTAATGATCATGCTGTGTTATCAGCTTCTTGATAATCCATCCAACTGACAGGAGTGGCATATCTTGGCAAAGGACAAATGCTTTGGGATGTAAACAAATGTGCACAAAATGAGAAAAGCTTTTGGAACATTGAGAACTTTTATTTCAGCTCATGAAACATGGGACCAACACTTTACATGTTGTGTTTCTATTTTTGTTCAGTGTGGATGGGCTCTGATATGTTCAGTGGTCAGGGAAGATGGGGGCGTTACGACTGATGTTCAGTGGTCAGGGAAGATGGGGCGTTACGGCTGATGTTCAGTGGTCAGGGAAGATGGGGGCGTTACGACTGATGTTCAGGTCAGGGAAGATGGGGGCGTTACGACTGATGTTCAGGTCAGGGAAGATGGGGGCGTTACGACTGATGTTCAGTGGTCAGGGAAGATGGGGCGTTACGGCTGATGTTCAGTGGTCAGGGAAGATGGGGGCGTTACGACTGATGTTCAGTGGTCAGGGAAGATGGGGCGTTACGACTGATGTTCAGTGGTCAGGGAAGATGGGGGCGTTACGACTGATGTTCAGTGGTCAGGGAAGATGGGGGCGTTACGACTGATGTTCAGTGGTCAGGGAAGATGGGGCGTTACGACTGATGTTCAGTGGTCAGGGAAGATGGGGGCGTTACGGCTGATGTTCAGGTCAGGGAAGATGGGGCGTTACGACTGATGTTCAGTGGTCAGGGAAGATGGGGCGTTACGACTGATGTTCAGTGGTCAGGGAAGATGGGGCGTTACGGCTGATGTTCAGGTCAGGGAAGATGGGGGCGTTACGACTGATGTTCAGTGGTCAGGGAAGATGGGGCGTTACGACTGATGTTCAGTGGTCAGGGAAGATGGGGGCGTTACGACTGATGTTCAGTGGTCAGGGAAGATGGGGCGTTACGACTGATGTTCAGGTCAGGGAAGATGGGGGCGTTACGACTGATGTTCAGTGGTCAGGGAAGATGGGGCGTTACGACTGATGTTCAGTGGTCAGGGAAGATGGGACGTTACGACTGATGTTCAGTGGTCAGGGAAGATGGGGCGTTACGACTGATGTTCAGGTCAGGGAAGATGGGGCGTTACGGCTGATGTTCAGTGGTCAGGGAAGATGGGGGCGTTACGACTGATGTTCAGGTCAGGGAAGATGGGGCGTTACGGCTGATGTTCAGTGGTCAGGGAAGATGGGGGCGTTACGACTGATGTTCAGGTCAGGGAAGATGGGGCGTTACGACTGATGTTCAGTGGTCAGGGAAGATGGGGCGTTACGACTGATGTTCAGTGGTCAGGGAAGATGGGGGCGTTACGGCTGATGTTCAGTGGTCAGGGAAGATGGGGCGTTACGACTGATGTTCAGTGGTCAGGGAAGATGGGGCGTTACGACTGATGTTCAGTGGTCAGGGAAGATGGGGCGTTACGACTGATGTTCAGTGGTCAGGGAAGATGGGACGTTACGACTGATGTTCAGTGGTCAGGGAAGATGGGGCGTTACGACTGATGTTCAGTGGTCAGGGAAGATGGGGCGTTACGACTGATGTTCAGGTCAGGGAAGATGGGGCGTTACGACTGATGTTCAGGTCAGGGAAGATGGGACGTTACGGCTGATGTTCAGTGGTCAGGGAAGATGGGACGTTACGACTGATGTTCAGTGGTCAGGGAAGATGGGGGCGTTACGACTGATGTTCAGGTCAGGGAAGATGGGGCGTTACGACTGATGTTCAGTGGTCAGGGAAGATGGGGCGTTACGACTGATGTTCAGTGGTCAGGGAAGATGGGGCGTTACGACTGATGTTCAGTGGTCAGGGAAGATGGGACGTTACGACTGATGTTCAGTGGTCAGGGAAGATGGGGGCGTTACGACTGATGTTCAGGTCAGGGAAGATGGGGCGTTACGACTGATGTTCAGTGGTCAGGGAAGATGGGACGTTACGACTGATGTTCAGTGGTCAGGGAAGATGGGACGTTACGGCTGATGTTCAGGTCAGGGAAGATGGGGCGTTACGACTGATGTTCAGGTCAGGGAAGATGGGGCGTTACGACTGATGTTCAGTGGTCAGGGAAGATGGGGACGTTACGACTGATGTTCAGTGGTCAGGGAAGATGGGGGCGTTACGACTGATGTTCAGTGGTCAGGGAAGATGGGACGTTACGACTGATGTTCAGTGGTCAGGGAAGATGGGGGCGTTACGACTGATGTTCAGTGGTCAGGGAAGATGGGACGTTACGACTGATGTTCAGTGGTCAGGGAAGATGGGGGCGTTACGGCTGATGTTCAGTGGTCAGGGAAGATGGGGGCGTTACGACTGATGTTCAGTGGTCAGGGAAGATGGGGGCGTTACGACTGATGTTCAGTGGTCAGGGAAGATGGGGCGTTACGACTGATGTTCAGTGGTCAGGGAAGATGGGGCGTTACGACTGATGTTCAGTGGTCAGGGAAGATGGGGCGTTACGACTGATGTTCAGTGGTCAGGGAAGATGGGGCGTTACGACTGATGTTCAGTGGTCAGGGAAGATGGGGGCGTTACGACTGATGTTCAGTGGTCAGGGAAGATGGGGCGTTACGGCTGATGTTCAGGTCAGGGAAGATGGGGGCGTTACGGCTGATGTTCAGGTCAGGGAAGATGGGGGCGTTACGGCTGATGTTCAGTGGTCAGGGAAGATGGGGGCGTTACGGCTGATGTTCAGTGGTCAGGGAAGATGGGGCGTTACGACTGATGTTCAGGTCAGGGAAGATGGGGGCGTTACGGCTGATGTTCAGTGGTCAGGGAAGATGGGGGCGTTACGGCTGATGTTCAGTGGTCAGGGAAGATGGGGGCGTTACGGCTGATGTTCAGGTCAGGGAAGATGGGGGCGTTACGGCTGATGTTCAGGTCAGGGAAGATGGGACGTTACGACTGATGTTCAGTGGTCAGGGAAGATGGGGCGTTACGGCTGATGTTCAGGTCAGGGAAGATGGGGCGTTACGGCTGATGTTCAGTGGTCAGGGAAGATGGGGCGTTACGACTGATGTTCAGTGGTCAGGGAAGATGGGGCGTTACGACTGATGTTCAGTGGTCAGGGAAGATGGGGCGTTACGGCTGATGTTCAGTGGTCAGGGAAGATGGGGGCGTTACGGCTGATGTTCAGTGGTCAGGGAAGATGGGGCGTTACGGCTGATGTTCAGGTCAGGGAAGATGGGGCGTTACGACTGATGTTCAGTGGTCAGGGAAGATGGGGGCGTTACGACTGATGTTCAGTGGTCAGGGAAGATGGGGGCGTTACGACTGATGTTCAGGTCAGGGAAGATGGGGGCGTTACGACTGATGTTCAGTGGTCAGGGAAGATGGGGGCGTTACGACTGATGTTCAGTGGTCAGGGAAGATGGGGCGTTACGACTGATGTTCAGTGGTCAGGGAAGATGGGGCGTTACGACTGATGTTCAGTGGTCAGGGAAGATGGGGCGTTACGACTGATGTTCAGTGGTCAGGGAAGATGGGGCGTTACGACTGATGTTCAGTGGTCAGGGAAGATGGGGGCGTTACGACTGATGTTCAGTGGTCAGGGAAGATGGGGCGTTACGACTGATGTTCAGTGGTCAGGGAAGATGGGGCGTTACGACTGATGTTCAGTGGTCAGGGAAGATGGGGCGTTACGACTGATGTTCAGTGGTCAGGGAAGATGGGGGCGTTACGGCTGATGTTCAGTGGTCAGGGAAGATGGGGCGTTACGACTGATGTTCAGTGGTCAGGGAAGATGGGGCGTTACGACTGATGTTCAGTGGTCAGGGAAGATGGGGCGGTACGGCTGATGTTCAGTGGTCAGGGAAGATGGGGCGTTACGACTGATGTTCAGTGGTCAGGGAAGATGGGGCGTTACGACTGATGTTCAGTGGTCAGGGAAGATGGGGCGTTACGACTGATGTTCAGTGGTCAGGGAAGATGGGGCGTTACGGCTGATGTTCAGTGGTCAGGGAAGATGGGGCGTTACGACTGATGTTCAGTGGTCAGGGAAGATGGGGCGTTACGACTGATGTTCAGTGGTCAGGGAAGATGGGGGCGTTACGACTGATGTTCAGTGGTCAGGGAAGATGGGGCGTTACGACTGATGTTCAGGTCAGGGAAGATGGGGCGTTACGACTGATGTTCAGTGGTCAGGGAAGATGGGGCGTTACGACTGATGTTCAGTGGTCAGGGAAGATGGGGGCGTTACGACTGATGTTCAGTGGTCAGGGAAGATGGGGGCGTTACGACTGATGTTCAGTGGTCAGGGAAGATGGGGCGTTACGGCTGATGTTCAGTGGTCAGGGAAGATGGGGCGGTACGGCTGATGTTCAGTGGTCAGGGAAGATGGGGGCGTTACGACTGATGTTCAGGTCAGGGAAGATGGGGGCGTTACGACTGATGTTCAGTGGTCAGGGAAGATGGGGGCGTTACGACTGATGTTCAGTGGTCAGGGAAGATGGGGCGTTACGACTGATGTTCAGTGGTCAGGGAAGATGGGGGCGTTACGGCTGATGTTCAGTGGTCAGGGAAGATGGGGGCGTTACGACTGATGTTCAGTGGTCAGGGAAGATGGGGCGTTACGACTGATGTTCAGTGGTCAGGGAAGATGGGGCGTTACGACTGATGTTCAGTGGTCAGGGAAGATGGGGGCGTTACGACTGATGTTCAGTGGTCAGGGAAGATGGGGCGTTACGACTGATGTTCAGGTCAGGGAAGATGGGGCGTTACGACTGATGTTCAGTGGTCAGGGAAGATGGGGCGTTACGACTGATGTTCAGGTCAGGGAAGATGGGGGCGTTACGACTGATGTTCAGTGGTCAGGGAAGATGGGGGCGTTACGACTGATGTTCAGTGGTCAGGGAAGATGGGGCGTTACGGCTGATGTTCAGTGGTCAGGGAAGATGGGGCGTTACGACTGATGTTCAGTGGTCAGGGAAGATGGGGCGTTACGACTGATGTTCAGTGGTCAGGGAAGATGGGGGCGTTACGACTGATGTTCAGTGGTCAGGGAAGATGGGGGCGTTACGACTGATGTTCAGTGGTCAGGGAAGATGGGGGCGTTACGACTGATGTTCAGTGGTCAGGGAAGATGGGGGCGGTACGGCTGATGTTCAGTGGTCAGGGAAGATGGGGCGTTACGACTGATGTTCAGTGGTCAGGGAAGATGGGGCGTTACGACTGATGTTCAGTGGTCAGGGAAGATGGGGGCGTTACGACTGATGTTCAGTGGTCAGGGAAGATGGGGGCGTTACGACTGATGTTCAGTGGTCAGGGAAGATGGGGGCGTTACGACTGATGTTCAGTGGTCAGGGAAGATGGGGGCGTTACGACTGATGTTCAGTGGTCAGGGAAGATGGGGCGTTACGACTGATGTTCAGTGGTCAGGGAAGATGGGGCGTTACGACTGATGTTCAGTGGTCAGGGAAGATGGGGCGTTACGGCTGATGTTCAGGTCAGGGAAGATGGGGCGTTACGACTGATGTTCAGTGGTCAGGGAAGATGGGGCGTTACGACTGATGTTCAGTGGTCAGGGAAGATGGGGGCGTTACGACTGATGTTCAGTGGTCAGGGAAGATGGGGGCGTTACGGCTGATGTTCAGTGGTCAGGGAAGATGGGGGCGTTACGGCTGATGTTCAGTGGTCAGGGAAGATGGGGCGTTACGGCTGATGTTCAGGTCAGGGAAGATGGGGCGTTACGACTGATGTTCAGGTCAGGGAAGATGGGGCGTTACGACTGATGTTCAGTGGTCAGGGAAGATGGGGGCGTTACGACTGATGTTCAGTGGTCAGGGAAGATGGGGGCGTTACGACTGATGTTCAGTGGTCAGGGAAGATGGGGCGTTACGACTGATGTTCAGTGGTCAGGGAAGATGGGGGCGTTACGACTGATGTTCAGTGGTCAGGGAAGATGGGGGCGTTACGACTGATGTTCAGTGGTCAGGGAAGATGGGGCGTTACGACTGATGTTCAGTGGTCAGGGAAGATGGGGGCGTTACGACTGATGTTCAGTGGTCAGGGAAGATGGGGCGTTACGACTGATGTTCAGGTCAGGGAAGATGGGGGCGTTACGACTGATGTTCAGTGGTCAGGGAAGATGGGGGCGTTACGACTGATGTTCAGTGGTCAGGGAAGATGGGGCGTTACGACTGATGTTCAGTGGTCAGGGAAGATGGGGGCGTTACGACTGATGTTCAGTGGTCAGGGAAGATGGGGGCGTTACGACTGATGTTCAGTGGTCAGGGAAGATGGGGGCGTTACGACTGATGTTCAGTGGTCAGGGAAGATGGGGGCGTTACGACTGATGTTCAGTGGTCAGGGAAGATAGGACGGACACCCGCTGCTTTATCAGCACGATCTGGTTTGTCCTTCAAGCAGCGAGAGGGGGGGGTGTAGTGTATTAGTACCAGCAGGAAGAACCGGACTGCATTTCAAGTAAGGGGTGTGTCTGTCTATATTCAACTCCAGACGCTGCCTGCTGCACCTATAACGCTGGTCTAACTAAGACGTTCAGAGAGGCCTGGTTATTAGCAACAGGAAGCACAACATGACACATAGACACCTAGCTTATAAAACAGCCATTTAATTCTCCAGGGATTTGAGGGAGAGGACTGGTTACAGCACCTCCGAAATCAGTTTAGCAAACTTACTAGTTCATGATCTACTGTAGGCCTACTGATATGGAGTGGGTGGAGGACAGTAACTGGTTTGGTAAACATCCAGAGAAAACCCCACATTATCTGGCTGTCAAAATTTTAGTCACATTGAACCCCTGACACATGACCTAGTGCAACTGAAGTCTCAGGTAGGCTGGTGTGTGCCAACTGTGCTATACTGTACCCAGTCCAGGACTCACTGATCTGATGGGTTTCTCAGTTGAAAAGGAAGTCCAGTGAGATGAACCAATTCCAGCCCTCTAACTTTCCACTCACAACACTGCCCTGTGAAAGCAACCTAATAACATTAGTGCCTGACAACCCTTGATCACGTGCTGATTCTACTACAGAACTGGATTGATGTGGGTACATGAGAAAGGCCTTCGGGAGGTATGTAACGCATGTAGGGTGGGGTGTCGTCTTGAGTTGCCAATCTAGCAGGCGTTTGTTTTGTGCGGGTCTTGCATTAACAGTCTTTATCCAGGCTCACTAGCTTCCTGAGATGTCCTAGCAACTGTGGCCCAGGCAATTTGCAGTGGTATTCAAAGACGGATTCACCAAAATGTGAACATTTTTAGTAAATGTATTTATTGGTTCCTATTCATTTTGATAAGAGATTTAAATGCAATTAACTTAAGGTCAATGGCTGATGACAAAAACCTATATTTACAGTTAAGGTCATTACATTACATTTGGGGTGTGGTCACAAGAAATTATTGGGGGGGGATGCACTACTTTAGACCAGAGCCCTATGGCATTCTATTCCCTATATAGTGCACTACTTTTGACTGGATCCCTATTCCCTATATAGTGCACTACTTTTGACCAGAGCCCTATTCCCTATATAGTGCACTACTTTTGACCAGAGCCCTATTCCCTATATAGTGCACCACTTTTGACCAGAGCCCTATTCCCTATATAGTGCACCACTTTTGACCAGAGCCCTATTCCCTATATAGTGCACCACTTTTGACCAGAGCCCTATTCCCTATATAGTGCACTACTTTTGACCAGAGCCCTATTCCCTATATAGTGCACTACTTTTGACCAGAGCCCTACGGGGAATAGAGTTCCATTTGGGAAGCAGACTATAACCTACCCTGGATGCCCAAAATATTATGTCCCACATTATTTATTCTTTAGGTGGGCAGAGTTTGGCACACACGAAGCCGGTGACTGATGTGGTAAACTCCTCAACGTCATCGGATGGATCCCGGAACATATTCCAGTCTGCACTAGCGAAACAGTCCTGTACAGTGGCTTGCGAAAGTATGTGAATACCCCCATTCACATTTTTCCTATTTTCTTGCCTTACAACCTGGAATTAAAATAGATTTTGGGGGGGGGGGTTGTATCATTTGATTGACACAACATGCCTACCATTTTGAAGATGCAAAATATTTTTGTGAAACAAACACAAAAAAAATGAAAACTTGAGTGTGCTTAACAATTCAGCCCCCCAAAGTCAATACTTTGTAGAGCCACCTTTTGCAGCAATTACAGCTGCAAGTCTCTTGGGGTATGTCTCTATAAGCTTGGCACATCTAGCCACTGGGATTTGTATGCGTTTCTGTGTGTGGAGTGAAGGTGATTTAGAGTTGTGACCTGTGCAACATGCTGGTAGAAATGAGGTAAAATAGATTTCAGTTTCCCTACATAAAAGTCCCCGGCCACTAGGAGAACCACCTCTGGGTGAGCATTCTCTTGCTTGCTTATGGTCCTCTACAGCTCGTTGAGTGTGGTCTTAGTACCAGCATCGGTTTGTGGTGGTAAATAGACAGCTATGAAAAATATAGATAAACTCATGGTAAATATATTGAACAAATATATAAAATCGTAACATGCAAAAATGTCAAAGTCAAGGTATTGGAGTGGCTATCACAAAGCCCTGACCTCAATCCTATAGAAAATTTGTGGGCAGAAGTGAAAAAGCGTGTGCGAGCAAGGAGGCCTACAAACCTGACTCAGTTACACCAGCTCTGTCAGGAGGAATGGGCCAAAATTCACCCAACTTATTGTGGGAAGCTTGTGGAAGGCTACCCGAAATGTTTGACCCAAGTTCAACAATTTAAAGGCAATCCTACCAAATACTAATTGAGTATGTAAACTTCTGACCCACTGGGAATGTGATGAAAATAAAAGCTGAAATAAATCATTCTCTACTATTTCACATTCTTAAAATAAAGTGGTGATCCTAACTGACCTAAGACAGGGAATTTTTACTTGGATTAAATGTCAGGAATTGTGAAACACCAAATACATTTGAACTCGGTTTATGTAAACTTCCGACTTCAACTGTACATACAGCATCTACCTCAATTACCTCATACCCCTGCACATCCACTCAGTACTGTTACCCCGTGTACATAGCCATGTTACTACCTCGTACCCCTGCACATTGACTCAGTACTGGTACCCCGTGTATATAGCCAAGTTATTACCTCATACCCCTGCACATCCACTCAGTACTGGTACCCCGTGTACATAGCCATGTTACTACCTCGTACCCCTGCACATTGACTCAGTACTGGTACCCCGTGTATATAGCCATGTTATTACCTCAACCCCTGCACATTGACTCGGTACTGGTACCCCGTGTATATAGCCAAGTTATTACCTCATACCCCTGCACATCCACTCAATACTGGTACCCAGTGTATATAGCCATGTTACTACCTCGTACCCCTGCACATTGACTCAGTACTGGTACCCTGTGTATATAACCATGTTATTATTGTGTATTTATTATCACATGTTTACTTTCTATTCTTTTTCTCTGCATTGTTGGGACCTGTCAGTAAGCATTTCACTGTTAGTCAGACTATTGTTTACGAAGCATATGACAAATAAAATTTGATTTGAGACAAACAAGTAGACACAAATAGCACTGTCCTATAACCCTACACAAAACAGAACATCGACCAATGGTTTCATATTCCATCTCAGTACAGTCGCCATAGCTGGCTGTCATTGTGTGTCAACCCTGCAGCTATGATCCATTATTTCTCAAAAGGTAGCAGACTGACCATGGAGTTACCTGGTTTGCGGCTGATTACAAGCCTGTTCAACATGCCTGTCTGGCAGTGACTGTTCGTTCAGGCAGGAGAGACAGAGACAGAGAGAGAGAGAGAGAGAGCAGTCTGCAGCACCCGGCCTCATCCTACTAGAATCTGAAGACAAATGTCTGTTTACTGATGATCTGGTGCTTCTGTCCCCAACCAAGGAGGGCCTACAGCAGCACCTAGATCTTCTGCACAGATTCTGTCAGACCTGGGTCCTGGCAGTAAATCTCAGTAAAACCAAAATAATGGTATTCCAAAAAAGGTCCAGTTGCCAGGACAACAAATACAAATTCCATCTAGACAGCGTTTCCCTAGAGCACACAAAAACACGATATATACCTCGGCCTAAACATCAGCGCCACAGGTAACTTCCACAAAGCTGTGAACGATCTGAGAAAAAAGGCAAGAAAGGCCTTCTACGCCATCAAAAGGAACATACAATTTGACATACCAATTAGGATCTGGCTAAAAATACTTGAATCAGTTATAGTATCCATTGCCCTTTATGGTTGAGGTCTGGGGTCCGCTCACCAACCAAGAATTCACAAAACGGAACATTTTTTTACATTTTAGTCATTTAGCAGACGCTCTTATCCAGAGCGACTTACAGTAGAGTGCATACATTTTATTACATTTTACATACTGAGACAAGGATATCCCTACCGGCCAAACCCTCCCTAACCCGGACGACGCTATGCCAATTGTGCGTCGCCCCACGGACCTCCCGGTTGCGGCCGGCTGCGACAGAGCCTGGGCGTGAACCCAGAGACTCTGGTGGCACAGCTAGCACTGCGATGCAGTGCCCTAGACCACTGCGCCACCCGGGAGGAACAAACAGCAAATTGAGAATTCTGCAAAAATATCCTGTGTACAACATAAAACACCATATAATGCATGCTGAGCAGAACTAGGCCATTAACCAGTAATTATCAAAACACCAGAAAAGAGCGGTTAAATTCTACAACCAGCTAAAAGGAAGCGATTCCCAAACCTTCCATAACAAAGCCATCATCTACAGAGAGATGAATCTGGAGAAGGGTCCCCTAAGCAAGCTGGTCCTGGGGCTCTGTTCACAAACACAAACAGACCCCACAGAGCCCCAGGACAACAGCACAATTAGACCCAACCAAATCATGAGAAAACAAAAAGATAATTCTTTCCAATGTGTCAAGCAATTAACAAAAAAAACAGAGCAACCTAGAATGCTATTTGGGCCTAAACAGAGTACATAGTGGCAGGATACCTGACCACTGTGACTGACCCAAACTTAAGGAAATCTTTGACTATGTACAGACTCAGTGACCACAGCCTTGCTATTGAGAAAGACTGTCATAGTCATAGGCAGACCTGACGGGGAGGAAGGGGGGGGAGAGGAGGAGAGAGAGGGGAGAGGGGTGAAATTGAGGGAGACCACCATTTATTTATTTTATTTAACCTTTATTTAACTAGGCAAGTCGGTTAATTAAGAACAAATTCTCCACATCTTGTGGCGTACTGCATTAGCATCGAATAGCCCCAGCGATATGCAACTTTTCAGGGAAGTCAGGCACCAAAATACACAGGCAGTTAGGAAAGCTAAGGCTAGCTTTTTCAAACAGAAATATGCATCCTGTGGCACAAACTCCAAAAAGTTCTGGGACACTAAAGTCCATGGAGAATAAGAGCACCTCCTCCCAGCTGCCCACTGCACTGAGGTTGGAAACACAGTCACCACCAATAAATCCACAATAATTGAGAATTTCAATAAGCATTTTTCTACAGCTGGCCACCTGGCTACCACCTGGCTACCCCTACCCCGGTCAACAGCTCTGCATCCCCACACATCAACTTACCCAAACCTCCCACATTTCTCCTTCACCCAAATCCAGATAGCTGATGTTCTGAAAGAGTTTCTAAATCTGGACCCCTACAAATCAGCCGGGCTAGACAATCTGGAACTCTAAAATTATCCGCCACAATTGTTGCAACCCCTATTACTAGCCTGTTCAACCTCTCTTTCGTATCGTCTGAGATCCCCAAAGATTGGAAAGCTGCCACAGCATCAGCATCCCCCTCTTCAAAGGGGGAGACACTCTAGACCAAAACTGTTACAGACCTATATCTATCCTACCCTGCCTTTCTAAGGTCTTCGAAACGCAAGTTAACAAACAGATCACCGACCATTTCGAATCGTACCTTCTCCGCTATGCAATCTGGTTTCCGAGCTGGTCATGGGTGCACCTCAGCCACGCTCAAGGTCGTAAACGATATCATAACCGCCATCGATAAAAGACAATACTGTGCAGCCGTATTCATCGACCTGGCCAAGGCTTTCGACGCTGTCAATCACCACATTCTTATCGGCAGACTCAACAGCCTTGGTTTCTCAAATGACTGCCTCGCCTGGTTCACCAACTACTTCTCAGACAGAGTTCAGTGTGTCAAATCAGAGGGCCTGTTGTCCAGACCTCTGGCAGTCTCTATGGGGGTGCAACAGGGTTCAATCCTCGGGCCGACACTTTTCTCTGTATACATCAATGATGTCGCTCTTGCTGCTGGTGATTCTCTTATCCACCTCTACGCAGACGACACCATTCTGTATACTTCTGGCCCTTCTTTGGACACTGTGTTAACTAACCTCCAGACGAGCTTCAATGCCATACAACTCTCCTTCCGTGGCCTCCAACTGCTCTTAAATGCAAGTAAAACAAAATGCATGCTCTTCACCCGATCGCTGCCCGCACCTGCCCGCCCATCCAGCATCACTACTCTGGAAGGTTCTGACTTAGAATATGTGGACAACTACAAATACCTAGGTGTCTGGTTAGACTGTAAACTCTCCTTCCAGAATCACATTAAGCATTTCCAATCCAAAATTAAATCTAGAATCAGTTAACTATTTCGCAACAAAGCCTCCTTCACTCATGCTACCAAACATACCCTCGTAAAACTGACTATCCTACCGATCCTCGACGATGTCATTTACAAAATAGCCTCCAACACTCTACTCAGCAAATTGGATGCAGTCTATCACAGTGCCATCCGTTTTGTCACCAAAGCCCCAATACTACCCACCACTGCGAATGGTATGCTCTCGTTGCCAAACCCACTGGCTCCAGGTCATCTATAAGTCTTTGCTAGGTAAAGCCCCGCCTTATCTCAGCTCACTGGTCACCATAGCAGCACCCACCCGTAGCACACACTCCAGCAGGTACATTTCACCGGTCACCCCCAAAGCCTATTCCTCCTTTGGCTGCCTTTCCTTCCAGTTTTCTGCTGCTAATGACTGGAACGAATTGCAAAAATCACTGAAGCTGGAAACTCATATCTCCCTCACTAACTTTAAACATCAGCTGTCAGAGCAGCTCACAGATCATTGCACCTGTACATAGCACATTTGTAAAAAGCCCATCCAACTACCTCATCTCCATATTGTTTTCTTTTTTCACCCCAGTATCTCTACTTGCATATGTATCACTCTTGTGTTTAATAGCTCAATTGTAATTACTTCGCCACCACGGCCTATTTATTGCCTTACCTCCCTAATCTTACCTCATTTGCACACACTGTATATATATTTATTCTATTGTATTATTGACTGTATGTTTGTTTAACCCATACGTAACTCTGTGTTGTTGTTTGTGTTGCACTGCTTTGCTTTATCTTGGCCAGGTCGCAGTTGTAAATTATTACTTGTTCTCAACTGGCCTACCTGGTTAAATAAAGGTGACATTTTAAAAAATGTACAATGACCATGCTAGGTAAAAGCTGTACCATGCAAGGTAAAAGCTAGTAGTTAGCCGACTGGTTGACAGTCAGACTCACCTTGCCAGTCTTGTGATCAAACCAGACCAGGGCATGGTTCCGTGACAGAACCTTGCAGTCGAACGTCGCGTTGTTCTGAGCGGGTCGGCATCGCGCCACAGAGCGCCCGATCCTGACTGGCTCGTCCATGTAGACATGACGTTCCTGAAAAGGGTGTGAATTCGGACGGCAGGAGAAGATGGCCAGCGCTGAAGGCATTGATGATGGCTTGGGAGTGTTACTCCAACCAGAGACGAAAGACAAGGTTTCTTGATCCAGAATGACTAACTCAGTCTTAAATCCTCGGCTGTTGTGTTAATAAACCATGTAACCTGGCTATTCGCTGTCTGGCTGGCTCTTCTATTTTAAGTTAGGCACTGCTAGCTAGCCATTAATTTGGACGTTTTTTCTCCTTTTGATTCAGTAAAACCTCCTGTAATAATGTAAAAATTACAAAATAAACATGTATTTATGGTATCTTTCTACAGAGCTACATTACGTCCAGTGAATGACTCAATACGACTACGTACAGGCCACAATACAGTACAGCCAAAACCATTTGACGATAGCAACAGTAGCAATCTAGAAAATATTTTCCCACGCCCATCAAATTGTATAGCGAGAGAAGCTATATTATGCCGCGCAAGTTAGCGGCAGGCAGCTAATCTTTAGCCCATCGGATAAATCCAGATAGCTATATTACACAATCTGACCATCGCGCGGTTTCCTATCCCTGCTGATGATACGGTTAGCCATTGAAACACACCCGCTGACAATTGGACCGTGGTTTAATATGTCATCAATAAGTGTTTTTTTCCCCCCATAGAGGCTGAGTTAACATTAAGTTGTTTACCATACTCACTATGGACAGGTGCTAAAGAATGAGTATCTGAGGTTGTTTGCTAGCTAAATGTCTAACTAGCTAATGCAACCTCTAGCCACTCCCAATTTAGGAAGACTAGCAGGCTAATATTTAGTTTCAAGGCCCCAAACAGCAACAAATCCTTCTAATCGTGAAGCATAATGTTCCAAACAGGTTCAAAGACACGCCTTAAAACGAGTACGGTAGAGGTAAGTAGAGCTGGACAGGCCTAGTGCAATAACACTGTTAGTTATAAAAAGTAGCTAGCTACATGGCTAGTTAAGCTAACGCGCTAAGAACTTGTCATTTAGCTGGAATAGTAGTCGGGCCTCTTCGGGTGAATAGTCGTGATCAACTAGCTCTGGAACGGTTGTGTTACTTCAGGTAAACTTGTGTTATTTTTGACAAGCAACTCAAAACAAGTAGGCAATAAACTGGCCTCATTGCAAAAGTTCACGTTAGCCGAGTCGGAAAGAGTTACATAGGAAAGACTAGGTAGTTAGCTGACTGACAGAGCAGACTCGGAAAACGGAGACATGTTTGACTGCAGCATCACCTGTCCAGTAATCTTCTGAAGAGTCCCAAGAAGAAAAAAAAAAAACATGTGTTGCGTTGATGTTATAAATGTCAGTCGAAACACTATCGATCACAAAAAAGTTTGAATTAAAGCTTTCTTCAGTTGAACTGAACATTTCTAACAACTTGCCGTCCTCTGTAAGTATCCGCCGCCATACTCATAACAACATACACAAAACGACCGGACAGCGCAACTGCCATTAGCGCACGCGACATGCCCACAACGTAATTGGAGGCGGGAACTTGACAAACAGATTGACAGACTGGGATCCAATCAAAATAGACATTAATGACACGCTGCAGTGCATGCATCCGGTTTTCCGTTGTCACTAGTTACCATAAACACAAAGTTAGACTTGGATAAAAAAAAATGTATGAGATCAAAAATGAGCTTTTTGGTCTTAATTTAAGGTTAGGGTTAGATTTTAAGAAGATGGAGTGAGCACGGAATGTTGAGCCCCCGCTTAAATTTGAATTTACAAGAATATTCTAATCTAATTTTTCATTATCTGAATGTAGGTAACATTAACGCGTAAACGGGACAAACAGAAGAAAGAACAAAGATCAGCGAGAAAACGGAGAAACTGCACTGTCGATGCAATGGTGTGCACCGAATCGGGTTTACAATTTGCAGGGGGACAACATGAGCTGAATGAATCCTCACCCGCTCTATCATAAGTGAAGAGATAGGCACAGCAATCAAGGGTGAAGGTGGTATGGTCCGGTGGTAAGGTGGTATGGTCCGGTGATAAGGTGGTATGGTCCGGTGGTAAGGTGGTATGGTCCGGGGTTGTGCCCCCCCCCCCCCCCCCCCCCCCTTCGCGTGAACGCGCACGCACTCTATTCTTCATTGCTGCGACTTGCTTGCTAGTTGAGATTTCTGATCACGTTAGGCTGCGTTTCATTTTATTTTTTACGTCGGTTTGATCGCGGGGAGGCACTAGTAATGTCTGCAGTTTTCGGTTTAGCTATTTGTTTCAAGTGTATTGGTCTATAAATAAATATCTTTGCCAAAATTCGTCATCTCTCCCATATCTTATTCGACTAGTAGTTGTTTAGAAATGTTTATTGCTTGCCTACATTTTACTCCCTCTATGTTTAATATACACACATTAATTAATTATTCATTTCGGTTGCCTATCCTGATGTGAAGTTTGTTCTATAGAAAGTATTTGACTCTGATGTGTGCCACAGAAAGTATTTGTCTCTAGCCACAAAATTAAGGAAATTAGAATGGGAGGGTAGGATTTTGGCAGGGCTATTTTCTTGCCTACCGAAATCCCCCCCCCCCCCCCCCCCCCCCTTCTATCTTGGGACTGCAAGGCCTGGCACACTACTGAACCATCTTGGTAGCTCATGTTGACCAGTAGTGTGTCCCACAGAAAGTATTTGACTCTAGACACAAAATGAAGGAAATTAGAATGGGGGGGGGCGATTTCGGGAAGGGGGCACAACACCTGTTCCGTATCCCAGTAAAATAAATAATGGGGGTACGCCGTACTGGTAAAACAATGAATACAAGATGCCGAAAAAAACTCTAGGCTATTGCATAAGAAATTACATCTGCTTTCACCCCTGACAGCAATAGACAACAAGCTCCAACCAAGTCTGGAAACCACTACGATATCAGTCGTGGAGTGTAATAAGAATATAGCCATAGTCGATATAGCCATGTCTAAAGTGGATGACAGGGTGTCTGAATTTGAAGAATCCCATGGTTTTCTCAGAAGAAAACGCCAAACTTCGCGACAAGCTTGACGTTTTGGAAATGCACAGTCATAAATGTAATCTTCGTGTCATAGGACTTGATAATGACATCGAACAAGGAAATCCGATGGCTTCCATGACAACTTTTCTCACAGAACTTATCCAGGCTGAGGATCTTCCCGGTGAACCAGCCGTGGAGAATGCACATCGAACTGTACACCAAGTCGGAACCGTAGGAAAAAGTTACGGGGGCTTATAGGCAGACAATGAAATCTCTTACAATATTCAACAATTACATTTCTCTAAAACAGGCTATAGGCTACATGTGCACCACCAAGTCAGAATAGTTGGCTAAATTCTGAGGGGGAAAGGGACCAAACTATTAGGGTGAAGCACATGGGATAGTAACAGCTTACTACACAACATACACGTCGTATTACTTTCTGCCACCACCGTGCTTCACCGTAGGGATGGTGTCAGGTTTCCTCCAGATGTGACGCTTGGCATTCAGGCCAAAGAGTTCAATCTTGGTTTCATCAGACCAGAGTTTTTGGCAAACTCCAAGAGGTCTGTCATGTGCCATTTACTGAAGAGTGCCTTCTGTCTGGCCACTCTACCATAAAGGCCTGATTGGTGGAGTGCTGCAGAGATGGTTGTCTTTCTGGAAGGTTCTCCCATCTCCACAGAGGAACTCTGGAATGCTGTCAGAGTGACAATTGGGTTCTTGGTTACCTCCCTGACCAAGGCCCTTGGTTTGCTCAGTTTGGCCGGGCGGCCAGCTCTAAGAAGAGTCCAAACTTCTTCCATTTAATAATGACGGAGGCTACAGTGTTCTTGGGGACCTTCAATCCTGCAGAAATGCCTCGACACAATCCTGTCTCAGAGCTGTACTGACAATTCCTTCAACTTCATGTCTTGGTTTTTGCTCTGACATGCACTGTCAACTGTGGGACCTTATATAGACAGGTGTGTGCCTTTCCAAATCATGTCCGATCAATTGAATTTACCACAGGTGGACTCCAATCAAATTGTAGAAACATTTCAAGGATGATCAATGGAAACAGGATGCACCTGAGCTCAATTTCAAGTCTCATAGGAAAGGGTCTGTTTACTTATGTCAATAAGATATATTTCTGTTTTTATTTTTAATACATTTGAAAAAACTTAATCTGACCTCGGGCCGAAATTCTTACTCCTCCCTAATCCACGGCTGTCCTACCTTATCAGTGACTGAAACCAGACTGTTGCCCTTTGCCTCCCTCCATAGGATCCATGAGATTTAACAATAATATGTTCGACAGAATGTAGATTGGTGAGAATTTGTATTTATTTAATCCATTTATAGAATAAGGCTGTAACGAAACAAAATGTGGAAAAAGGGAAGGGGTCTGAATACTTTCCGAATGCACTGTGTATATATATATATTACACACACTCTACCGTTCAAAACTTTGGGGTCACTTAGAATTGTCCTTGTTTTTGAAAGAAAAGCTACTTTTTTGTCCATTAAAATAACATCAAATTGATCAGAAATACAGTGTAGACATTGTTAATGTTGTAAATGACTATTGTAGCTGGAAACGGCAGAGTTTTTAATGGAATATCTACATAGGCGTACAGAGGGCCATTATCAGCAACCATCACTCCTGTGTTCCAATGGCACGTTGTGTTAGCTAATCCAAGTTGATCATTTTAAAAGGCTAATTGATCATTAGAAAACCCTTTTACAATTATGTTAGCACAGCTGAAAACTGTGGTCCTGATTAAAGAAGCAATAAAACTGGCCTTCTTTAGACTAGTTGAGTATCTGGAGCATCAGCATTTGTTGGACGAATCTAAGTTTGAGGTGTTCGGATCACAAAGATCAACATTCGTGAGACGCAGAAAAATTTAAAGATGCTGGAGGAGTACTTGACGCCGTCTTTCATTGGAGGCAATGTGATGGTCTGGGGGTGCTTTGGGGGTGGTAAACTGGGAGATTTGTACAGTGTAAAAGGGATCTTGAAGAAGGAAGGCTATCACTCCATTTTGCAACGCCATGCCATACCCTGTGGACGGAGCTTAATTGGAGCCAAGTTCCTCCTACAACAGGACAATGACCCAAAGCACAGCTCCAAACTATGCAATAGCTATTTAGGGATGAAGCAGTCAGCTGGTATTCTGTCTGTGCTAGCCACTCCATTATAGTCACCGGATCTCAACCCTATTGAGCTGTTGTGGGGGCAGCTTGACCGTATGGTACTTAAGAAGTGCCCATCAAGCCAATCCAACTTGTGGGAGGTGCTTCAGGAAGCGTGGGGTGAAATATCTTCAGAGTACCTCAACAAATTGACGACTAGAATGCCAAAGATCTGCAAGGCTGTAATTGCTGCAAATGGAGGATTCTTTGACGAAAGCAAAGTTTGAAGGACAGAATTATTATTTCAATTAAAAATCATTATTTATAACCTTGTCAACGTCTTGACTATATTTCCTATTCATTTTGCATCTGGGGTTAGTCAGAAATGACATTTCTAAGTGACCCCAAACTTTTGAACGGTAGTGTAATATTATATATATATATATATATATATATATATATACACACACGGAGTATACAAAACATGAAGAGCACCTGCTCTTTCCTTGACAGACTGACCAGGTGAATCCAGGTGAAGCTATGATGCCTTGATGTCATTTGTTAAAGCCACTTCAATCAGTGTAGATGAAGGGGGAGGAGACAGGTTAAAGAAGGATTTTTAAGCCTTCAGACATGGATTGTGTATGTGTGTCATTCAGAGAGTGAATGGGCAAGACAAAAGATTTAAGTGCCTTTGAACGGGGTATGGTAGTAGGTGGCAGGCTCACCGGTTAGTGTCAAGAACTGCAATGCTACTGTGTTTTTCAAGCTCAACAATTTCCTGTGTGTATCAAGAATGGTCCACCATCCAAAGGACATCCAGCCAACTTGACAACTGTGGCAAGCATTGGAGTCAACATGGGCCACCATCTCATGTTGGAACGCTTTCAACACCTTGTCGAGGTCATGCCCTGACTAATTGAGGCTCTTCTGAGGGCGAAGAGTGAAGGTCAGTAGCACCACATGACCAGCAGATGGCAGTGTTAACCCTCTTCTGTCTTGTCTAGTCCATCACAGGAAGGTGTTCCTCATGTTTGGTAAACTCAGTATATGCTGTATCAGTATTGCTATACTGAACAAAAATAAACCCAACATGCAACAATTTAAAAGATTTTAAAGAGTTACAGTTCATATCAGGAAATCAGTCAATTGAAATAAATAAATTTGGCTCTGATCTATGGATTTCTCATGACTGGGCAGGGATGCAGCCATGTGTGGGCCTGGGAGGGCATAGGTCTACCCACTTGGCAGCCAGGCCCAGCCAATCAGAATTAGTTTTTCCCCACAAAAGGGGTTTATTACAGACATTTCTGCAGTCAGCATGCCAATTGTGCACTTCCTCAAAACTTGAGACATCTGTGGCATTGTGTTGTGTGACAAAACAGAAAATTTTGAAGTGGCCTTCTATTGTCCCGAGCACAAGGTGCTCACTGACAGGGTAAACAAATTTGTGTTAAAAATTTGAGAGAAATTAGCTTTTTGTAAGAATGGAAAATGTATGGGATTTCTTTTATTTCAGCTCATGAAACACGAGACGAACGCTTTACATGTTGCACATACCTACATGCCAGTTAATTAGGTACACCGCAAGTCGGTGCTAGGTTACACCGGATCCCATATCTCAGAAACGACAGCGTTCCTCACAACCATAACACCTAACCGTGCCCCTGACTCTAACCCCGGTCACAACCATAACACCTAACCGTGCCCCTGACTCTAACCCCAGTCACAACCATAACACCTAACCGTGCCCCTGACTCTAACCCCAGTCACAACCATAACACCTAACCGTGCCCCTGACTCTAACCCCAGTCACAACCATAACACCTAACCGTGCCCCTGACTCTAACCCTGGTCACAACCATAACACCTAACCATGCCCCTGACTCTAACCCCAGTCACAACCATAACACCTAACCGTGCCCCTGACTCTAACCCCAGTCACAACCATAACACCTAACCGTGCCCCTGACTCTAACCCCAGTCACAACCATAACACCTAACCGTGCCCCTGACTCTAACCCCAGTCACAACCATAACACCTAACCGTGCCCCTGACTCTAACCCCAGTCACAACCATAACACCTAACCGTGCCCCTGACTCTAACCCCAGTCACAACCATAACACCTAACCGTGCCCCTGACTCTAACCCAGTCACAACCATAACACCTAACCGTGCCCCTGACTCTAACCCAGTCACAACCATAACACCTAACCGTGCCCCTGACTCTAACCCCAGTCACAACCATAACACCTAACCGTGCCCCTGACTCTAACCCCAGTCACAACCATAACACCTAACCGTGCCCCTGACTCTAACCCCAGTCACAACCATAACACCTAACCGTGCCCCTGACTCTAACCCCAGTCACAACCATAACACCTAACCGTGCCCCTGACTCTAACCCCAGTCACAACCATAACACCTAACCGTGCCCCTGACTCTAACCCCAGTCACAACCATAACACCTAACCGTGCCCCTGACTCTAACCCCAGTCACAACCATAACACCTAACCGTGCCCCTGACTCTAACCCCGGTCACAACCATAACACCTAACCGTGCCCCTGACTCTAACCCCGGTCACAACCATAACACCTAACCGTGCCCCTGACTCTAACCCCAGTCACAACCATAACACCTAACCGTGCCCCTGACTCTAACCCCAGTCACAACCATAACACCTAACCGTGCCCCTGACTCTAACCCCAGTCACAACCATAACACCTAACCGTGCCCCTGACTCTAACCCCAGTCACAACCATAACACCTAACCGTGCCCCTGACTCTAACCCCAGTCACAACCATAACACCTAACCGTGCCCCTGACTCTAACCCCAGTCACAACCATAACACCTAACCGTGCCCCTGACTCTAACCCCAGGTCACAACCATAACACCTAACCGTGCCCCTGACTCTAACCCCAGTCACAACCATAACACCTAACCGTGCCCCTGACTCTAACCCCAGTCACAACCATAACACCTAACCGTGCCCCTGACTCTAACCCCAGTCACAACCATAACACCTAACCGTGCCCCTGACTCTAACCCCAGGTCACAACCATAACACCTAACCGTGCCCCTGACTCTAACCCCAGTCACAACCATAACACCTAACCGTGCCCCTGACTCTAACCCCAGTCACAACCATAACACCTAACCGTGCCCCTGACTCTAACCCCGGTCACAACCATAACACCTAACCGTGCCCCTGACTCTAACCCCAGGTCACAACCATAACACCTAACCGTGCCCCTGACTCTAACCCCAGTCACAACCATAACACCTAACCGTGCCCCTGACTCTAACCCCAGTCACAACCATAACACCTAACCGTGCCCCTGACTCTAACCCCAGTCACAACCATAACACCTAACCGTGCCCCTGACTCTAACCCCAGTCACAACCATAACACCTAACCGTGCCCCTGACTCTAACCCCAGTCACAACCATAACACCTAACCGTGCCCCTGACTCTAACCCCGGTCACAACCATAACACCTAACCGTGCCCCTGACTCTAACCCTGGTCACAACCATAACACCTAACCGTGCCCCTGACTCTAACCCCGGTCACAACCATAACACCTAACCGTGCCCCTGACTCTAACCCTGGTCACAACCATAACACCTAACCGTGCCCCTGACTCTAACCCCAGTCACAACCATAACACCTAACCGTGCCCCTGACTCTAACCCCAGTCACAACCATAACACCTAACCGTGCCCCTGACTCTAACCCCAGTCACAACCATAACACCTAACCGTGCCCCTGACTCTAACCCCGGTCACAACCATAACACCTAACCGTGCCCCTGACTCTAACCCCAGTCACAACCATAACACCTAACCGTGCCCCTGACTCTAACCCCAGTCACAACCATAACACCTAACCGTGCCCCTGACTCTAACCCCAGTCACAACCATAACACCTAACCGTGCCCCTGACTCTAACCCTGGTCACAACCATAACACCTAACCGTGCCCCTGACTCTAACCCTGGTCACAACCATAACACCTAACCGTGCCCCTGACTCTAACCCCAGTCACAACCATAACACCTAACCGTGCCCCTGACTCTAAACCCAGTCACAACCATAACACCTAACCGTGCCCCTGACTCTAACCCCAGTCACAACCATAACACCTAACCCTGCCCCTGACTCTAACCCCAGTCACAACCATAACACCTAACCGTGCCCCTGACTCTAACCCCGGTCCCAACCATAACACCTAACCGTGCCCCTGACTCTAACCCCAGTCACAACCATAACACCTAACCGTGCCCCTGACTCTAACCCCAGTCACAACCATAACACCTAACCGTGCCCCTGACTCTAACCCCAGTCACAACCATAACACCTAACCGTGCCCCTGACTCTAACCCCATTCACAACCATAACACCTAACCGTGCCCCTGACTCTAACCCCAGTCACAACCATAACACCTAACCGTGCCCCTGACTCTAACCCCGGTCACAACCATAACACCTAACCGTGCCCCTGACTCTAACCCCGGTCACAACCATAACACCTAACCGTGCCCCTGACTCTAACCCCAGTCACAACCATAACACCTAACCGTGCCCCTGACTCTAACCCCAGTCACAACCATAACACCTAACCGTGCCCCTGACTCTAACCCCAGTCACAACCATAACACCTAACCGTGCCCCTGACTCTAACCCCAGTCACAACCATAACACCTAACCGTGCCCCTGACTCTAACCCCAGTCACAACCATAACACCTAACCGTGCCCCTGACTCTAACCCCAGTCACAACCATAACACCTAACCGTGCCCCTGACTCTAACCCCAGTCACAACCATAACACCTAACCGTGCCCCTGACTCTAACCCCAGTCACAACCATAACACCTAACCGTGCCCCTGACTCTAACCCCGGTCACAACCATAACACCTAACCGTGCCCCTGACTCTAACCCCAGTCACAACCATAACACCTAACCGTGCCCCTGACTCTAACCCCAGTCCCAACCATAACACCTAACCGTGCCCCTGACTCTAACCCCAGTCACAACCATAACACCTAACCGTGCCCCTGACTCTAACCCCAGTCACAACCATAACACCTAACCGTGCCCCTGACTCTAACCCCAGTCACAACCATAACACCTAACCGTGCCCCTGACTCTAACCCCAGTCACAACCATAACACCTAACCGTGCCCCTGACTCTAACCCCGGTCACAACCATAACACCTAACCGTGCCCCTGACTCTAACCCCGGTCACAACCATAACACCTAACCGTGCCCCTGACTCTAACCCCAGTCACAACCATAACACCTAACCGTGCCCCTGACTCTAACCCCAGTCACAACCATAACACCTAACCGTGCCCCTGACTCTAACCCCAGTCACAACCATAACACCTAACCGTGCCCCTGACTCTAACCCCAGTCACAACCATAACACCTAACCGTGCCCCTGACTCTAACCCCAGTCACAACCATAACACCTAACCGTGCCCCTGACTCTAACCCCAGTCACAACCATAACACCTAACCGTGCCCCTGACTCTAACCCCAGTCACAACCATAACACCTAACCGTGCCCCTGACTCTAACCCAGTCACAACCATAACACCTAACCGTGCCCTGACTCTAACCCCAGTCACAACCATAACACCTAACCGTGCCCCTGACTCTAACCCCGGTCACAACATAACACCTAACCGTGCCCCTGACTCTAACCCCGGTCACAACCATAACACCTAACCGTGCCCCTGACTCTAACCCCAGTCACAACCATAACACCTAACCGTGCCCCTGACTCTAACCCCAGTCACAACCATAACACCTAACCGTGCCCCTGACTCTAACCCCAGTCACAACCATAACACCTAACCGTGCCCCTGACTCTAACCCCAGTCACAACCATAACACCTAACCGTGCCCCTGACTCTAACCCCAGTCACAACCATAACACCTAACCGTGCCCCTGACTCTAACCCCAGTCACAACCATAACACCTAACCGTGCCCCTGACTCTAACCCCAGTCACAACCATAACACCTAACCGTGCCCCTGACTCTAACCCCAGTCACACCATAACACCTAACCGTGCCCCTGACTCTAACCCCAGTCACAACCATAACACCTAACCGTGCCCCTGACTAACACCTAACCGTGCCCCTGACTCTAACCCAGTCACAACCATAACACCTAACCGTGCCCCTGACTCTAACCCCAGTCACAACCATAACACCTAACCGTGCCCCTGACTCTAACCCCAGTCACAACCATAACACCTAACCGTGCCCCTGACTCTAACCCCAGTCACAACCATAACACCTAACCGTGCCCCTGACTCTAACCCCAGTCACAACCATAACACCTAACCGTGCCCCTGACTCTAACCCCAGTCACAACCATAACACCTAACCGTGCCCCTGACTCTAACCCCAGTCACAACCATAACACCTAACCGTGCCCCTGACTCTAACCCCAGTCACAACCATAACACCTAACCGTGCCCCTGACTCTAACCCCAGTCACAACCATAACACCTAACCGTGCCCCTGACTCTAACCCCAGGTCACAACCATAACACCTAACCGTGCCCCTGACTCTAACCCCAGGTCACAACCATACCACCTAACCGTGCCCCTGACTCTAACCCCAGTCACAACCATAACACCTAACCGTGCCCCTGACTCTAACCCCAGTCACAACCATAACACCTAACCGTGCCCCTGACTCTAACCCCAGTCACAACCATAACACCTAACCGTGCCCCTGACTCTAACCCCAGTCACAACCATAACACCTAACCGTGCCCCTGACTCTAACCCCAGTCACAACCATAACACCTAACCGTGCCCCTGACTCTAACCCCAGTCACAACCATAACACCTAACCGTGCCCCTGACTCTAACCCCAGTCACAACCATAACACCTAACCGTGCCCCTGACTCTAACCCCAGTCACAACCATAACACCTAACCGTGCCCCTGACTCTAACCCCAGTCACAACCATAACACCTAACCGTGCCCCTGACTCTAACCCCAGTCACAACCATAACACCTAACCGTGCCCCCTGACTCTAACCCCAGTCACAACCATAACACCTAACCGTGCCCCTGACTCTAACCCCAGTCACAACCATAACACCTAACCGTGCCCCTGACTCTAACCCCAGTCACAACCATAACACCTAACCGTGCCCCTGACTCTAACCCCAGTCACAACCATAACACCTAACCGTGCCCCTGACTCTAACCCCAGTCACAACCATAACACCTAACCGTGCCCCTGACCCTAACCCCAGTCACAACCATAACACCTAACCCGTGCCCCTGACTCTAACCCCGAGGCCACAACCATAACACCTAACCGTGCCCCTGACTCTAACCCCAGTCACAACCATAACACCTAACCGTGCCCCTGACTCTAACCCCAGTCACAACCATAACACCTAACCGTGCCCCTGACTCTAACCCCAGTCACAACCATAACACCTAACCGTGCCCCTGACTCTAACCCCAGTCACAACCATAACACCTAACCGTGCCCCTGACTCTAACCCCAGTCACAACCATAACACCTAACCGTGCCCCTGACTCTAACCCCAGTCACAACCATAACACCTAACCGTGCCCCTGACTCTAACCCCAGTCACAACCATAACACTAACCGTGCCCCTGACTCTAACCCCGGTCACAACCATAACACCTAACCGTGCCTCCTGACTCTAACCCAGTCACAACCATAACACCTAACCGTGCCCCTGACTCTAACCCCAGTCACAACCATAACACCTAACCGTGCCCCTGACTCTAACCCCAGTCACAACCATAACACCTAACCGTGCCCCTGACTCTAACCCCAGTCACAACCATAACACCTAACCGTGCCCCTGACTCTAACCCCAGTCACAACCATAACACCTAACCGTGCCCCTGACTCTAACCCCAGTCACAACCATAACACCTAACCGTGCCCCTGACTCTACCCCAGTCACCCAGTCACAACCATAACACCTAACCGTGCCCCCTGACTCTAACCCCAGTCACAACCATAACACCTAACCGTGCCCTGACTCTAACCCCAGGTCACAACCATAACACCTAACCGTGCCCCTGACTCTAACCCCAGTCACAACCATAACACCTAACCGTGCCCCTGACTCTAACCCCAGTCACAACCATAACACCTAACCGTGCCCCTGACTCTAACCCCAGTCACAACCATAACACCTAACCGTGCCCCTGACTCTAACCCCAGTCACAACCATAACACCTAACCGTGCCCCTGACTCTAACCCCAGTCACAACCATAACACCTAACCGTGCCCCTGACTCTAACCCCAGTCACAACCTATAACACCTAACCCTTTGCGCCCTGACTCTAACCCCAGTCACAACCATAACACCTAACCGTGCCCCTGACTCTAACCCCGGTCCACAACCAAAACACCTAACCGTGCCCCTGACTCTAACCCCAGTCACAACCATAACACCTAACCGTGGCCCCTGACTCTAACCCAGTCACAACCATAACACCTAACCGTGCCCTGACTCTAACACAGTCAAACCATAACACCTAACCGTGCCCCTGACTCTAACCCCAGTCACAACCATAACACCTAACCGTGCCCCTGACTCTAACCCCAGTCACAACCATAACACCTAACCGTGCCCCCTGACTCTAACCCCAGTCAACAACCATAACACCTAACTCGTGTGGCCCCCTGGACTCTAACCCCAGTCACAACCATAGACACCTAACCGTGCCCTGACTCTAACCCCATGGTCACAACCATAACACCTAACCGTGCCCCTGACTCTAACCCCAGTCACAACCATAACACCTAACCCTGCCCCTGACTCTAACCCCAGTCACAACCATAACACCTAACCGTGCCTCGAGAACGAGAGAGAGAGAGATAAGAGAGATAGAGCGATGGAGAGATGGAGAGACATATACGGAGAAGAGAGAGGAAGAGAAGAAGAGAGAGAGAGAGAGAGAGAGAGAGCAGA